>NC_135807.1:113962525-114257815 GCF_964213995.1 Mustelus asterias | reverse complement strand
CTTTTACTATCATTTTGTATATTTAGAGCTAGCCTAGCTTCATAACCTATCTTTCCTTTATCGCTTTCTTAGTCGTTCTTTGTTGTTTCTTAAAGTTTTCCCAATCTTCCGATTCTCCACTATTTTTGGCCACTCTGTACGCATCGGTCTTTAATTTAATACTCTCATTAATTTCCTTCGTTATCCACGGCTGGTTATCCCTTTTCTTACAGTCCTTCTTTATCACCGGAATATATTGTTGCTGAGTACTGAAAAGGATCTCCTTAAAAATGCTCCACTGTTCCTCAGCTGTCCTGCCTACCAGTCTGCTCTCCCAGTCCACCTTAGCCAATTCAGCCCTCATCCTATCGTACTTCCCTCTGTTCAAACAGAGGACAGTGGTATGGGACCCTACTTTCTCCTCTTCCATTTGTATCAGAAATTCAACCATATTGTGATCACTTGACCCAAGAGGGTCCTTCACAAGAACATCCTTAATTCTACCTACCTCGTTACACATTACCAGATCTAAGATAACTCGTTCCCTCATCGGTTCTGTAACATACTGTTCAAGGTAACTATCCCGACAGCATTCTAAGAACTCTTCCTCCATCCCACCCCTTCCAACTTGAGTCAGCCAATCAATATGCAGGTTGAAGTACCCCATGATTATTGCCATTCCGTTTTTGCACGCATCCATTATTTGCTTGTTTATAGCCCTCCCCACCTCAACATTATTATTTGGGGGCCTATAGACCATGCCTACTAGTGTATTTCTCCCCCTACTATTCCTTATCTCTACCCATAACGATTCCACGTTTTGTTCCTTAGAGCCTATGTCATCCCTTACTACTACCCTGATATTATCTTTTATTAACAGAGCCACCCCACCACCTTTTCCTTCCTGTCTATTCTTCCTAAATGCCTGATACCCCGAGATATTCATCTCCCAGTCCTGGTCACCCTGCAGCCACGTTTCTGTAATGGCCACTAGATCATACCCATTTGTGCTGATTTGCACCATCAACTCATTAACTTTGTTCCGAATGCTTCGTGCAATCAGGCAAAGTGTCTTTATTCCAGCTTTTATCTGGACCTGATTTGATGAAACGCTATCAACCTCTCCCTCGCCCTCTATTCATTTAACTACTTGAATGCCCTCATTCACTTGCACTCGCTCCCTCTCTTCTACCATTGATTTCATAATTCCTCTTACCTCTGCACCCTCCCCCCATAAATTAGTTTAAAGCCCTATCTACAACCCTAGTGATACGATTCGCTAGGACTCTGGTCCCAGCACGGTTCAAACGGAGACCATCCCATCTATACAGGTCCCATCTGCCCAAATACTGGTGCCAATGCCTCATGAATTCGAACCCATTCCTCCCACACCAATCCTTGAGCCACGCATTTGTCTCCTTAATCCTATTAATCCTGCGACAATTCGCGCGTGGCTCAGGTAGTAATCCAGAGATTACCACCTTGTCGGTTCTGCTTTTTACTTTGTCCCCTAGCTCTTCGTACTCCCTCTGCAGATCCTTAGTTCCTGTTTTGTCTATGTCATTGGCACCTACATGGACCTCTGCATAGGTTTCCTCCGGGTGCTCCGGTTTCCTCCCATAGTCCAAAGATGTGCGGGTTAGCTTGATTGGTCATGTTAAATTGATCCTAGTGTCAGGGGGATTAGCAGGATAAATGTGTGGGGTACAGGAATAGACCTGGATGGGATTGTGCTTGGTAGAGACTTGACGGGCTGAATAGCCGTCTCCTGTACTGTAGGGATTCTATGATTCCAGATGAGTTTTTAAATTCAGATTTATTTATTGAATTTAAATTCCACCAGCTGCTATGGTGGAAGTTAAAACTGCACCCTCCAGAGCATTGGATTGGGTTTATGGATTACTATCCATTAACTATTCTGTTATACCACCCATCTGTATGGTGATTGACACGCTGAGTTCTTCACAATTAACTTAAAGATGAGGATGGAGCAAACAAGATTGCGAAGTTAAAGGAAGTGGCATTGTCCTGATTCTGGAGATGTTAGAGGACTTGGCTGCAGAGAGAAAGGAACAATATTCTCTGAGGTGAGTAAACCACATTTTCTGGTGAATGCTCAGCCATTATGTGTGTGCAAGCTTAATTGACCTCAATGGAAAAGGACATCAGATGTGGGCTGCTGATTTGACATTGCTGTTTTTGTGGCATCGTCCATATTGGATTTTACCCCAAGGTGCACTAAATGAAAGAAGTTACATAGTGTAGAGAAACAGCACATTTAATAAACAAATCTTCAAAAGTGGAAGTTGATAAATCTGTAAAAAAAGAAAGCATATGAGAGCTGAGATTGTGTGGACTGGGGATTCATGTAGAACTGAGACAAATCATCAATGAGTTAAGAGGGACAATGGCCGGAATTTTATCATCCCGCCCACCACGGGAATCAGAGTGGGAGAGAGGCGGACAATGGGAAAGTCCATTGACTTCAGGTGGGATTTTACGATTTTAGGACTAGCAAGGCCGTAAAATCACAGTAGCTTCATTGCAGTGTTAATGTAAGACTACTTGTAACATAAATAAATAAACTTTAAAACTTTAATGCTGTCAAGGTAATTGATTCTATGAAATGGATAGATCAAATTTGGCTGCAAGATAGTGGAAAAGTCAGGACTAATTGTTAGTGCAGGGGAGTGCAGGTTCTGAAATGTGATATGAACAGAGGACTCAGGCATAGGAGTCGGCCTGAAGGCCCTTCGAGTCTATTTCACCATTCAATAAGATCAGGGCGGTCTAGTTGTGGTCTCAACTCCAGTTTCCTGTCTTGCCACCCACACCCCCACCCCACCCGGCTCCTTGTTTAACAAAAAAATCTGTCGAACTCTTCCTTCAATGATCCATTGAAAATAAATCTCCTCATCTCAGTCTTAAAAGGGGGACCTCCTATTCTTAAAACTGTGTCCCCCAGTTCTAATTTCCCCTACAAATGAGAACGTTCTCTCGGTATCTACCCCATCAAGTCCCCTCAGAATCCTCAGTAATGACTCCTTAAAGCGCAGTGTTAATTTATGTAAATAAGTGTAAGTGCTTTGATTTAAACGATGATGGAATAAAAGATGATATTTTGAGGTGCGGGAGGGTATGTAGCACAAGGGACCAATAAAGAAATCCTGATGAAGCAGTATATTCACATAAGTTCCAAATTACTCTTTGCTGATGAGCCTCTCTGTTGCAGAATGATAAATAGCATGAGGGCTTATTACCAAGCTGGAGCCATTATTCTTCTTACAATTTCTACCTTTTCAGCAAATCTTAGTTATTCTGTCTCCCTGCTATCTCATTAAAATGAGAACGATCAAATTATTAACCTTCATTATTATGACTATCTGATTCACTAGCACAAGGAACAATTTCAACAGTGCAGTTTGTTCTTGGGACACTAAAATCTGGTCAATAATTTTGTACAAGTTAATGAAAAATGTTAAGATCCAACAAGTTTAAGTCAAACTGGTTTCAATAAGATCAGTTTAATTGTGATACCTGCATCACAGCAGAGCAGTGAAGGTTAACTGATATCTTCATTTAGCAGAACTGGAATAATATATTATGCTAGCTCTGCTCCTGAAGTGCATGATTCTTATTCCATGCCCATATAGTTAATCATTAAGTCCCTGAAGGATAACATGCATAAGAGGCAGTAGTTTACACACTGTCAACAGGGATTTGAATGAATGCAATTCAAGCATGGTGACCTTCACACCAGCTGTCACTAACTAACAGGACATGATACAGTGCACAAGTTAGTCTTTTTTTATAGTGGGTATTCTAGAACTCACACCCAGGAGGTGCAGATCATTATATTTACATGTTCTGAAGCCATTTCATTATATTTGCAATAAAAGTAAAGTTAAAGGCAACCCAAGCAACAGCATTTTAGCAATGGAGAAGGTGCAAAATTTATAAAGCTTCAACAGACATGTAGCAAATGATGAGAGCCCTCAAACATACTGCAAATAGAGTGAATTTTCTGTCTGAAGAATCTAAATTGCTGCCACAAAAAAAAAATTGTTGATCTGTTATTTAAGGTTAAAAGAAGTGTCAGTGTTGGAAATCGAAAATCAAGAAAACAAACAAGACAGGAAACGCACTTTGCGTATCTCAGCATGGAGCCAAAGAAGGATCTGGTAACGTTTTGGTGCATCGGCAGTCAAGTGTGAAGAAGAATCACGGCTTTTCTATTTCAGATTTTTTTCAACTTGACAAATGGGATGTGAGCATTGTTGGCAAGTCCAGAATCTGAGCGTTGTTAGTGAGTCCAGCATCTGTGAGCATTGTTAGTGAGTCCAGCATCTGTGAGCATTTTTAGTGAGTCCAGCATCTGTGAGCATTGTTGGCAAGTCCAGCATCTGTGAGCATTGTTAGTGAGTCCAGCATCTGTGAGCATTGTTAGTGAGTCCAGCATCTGTGAGCATTGTTAGTGAGTCCAGCATCTGTGAGCATCGTTAGTGAGTCCAGCATCTGTGAGCATTGTTAGTGAGTCCAGCATCTGTGAGCATTGTTAGTGAGTCCAGCATCTGTGAGCATTGTTAGTGAGTCCAGCATCTGTGAGCATTGTTGGCAAGTCCAGCATCTGTGAGCATTGTTAGTGAGTCCAGCATCTGTGAGCATTGTTAGTGAGTCCAGCATCTGTGAGAATTGTTAGTGAGTCCAACATCTGTGAGCATTGTTAGTGAGCCCAGCATCTGTGAGCATTGTTAGTGAGCCCAGCATCTGTGAGCATTGTTAGTGAGTCCAGCATCTGTGAGCATTGTTAGTGAGTCCAACATCTGTGAGCATTGTTAGTGAGCCCAGCATCTGTGAGCATTGTTAGTGAGCCCAGCATCTGTGAGCATTGTTAGTGAGTCCAGCATCTGTGAGCATTGTTAGTGAGTCCAGCATCTGTGAGCATTGTTAGTGAGGTCCAGCATATGTGAGCATTGTTAGCGAGTCCAGCATCTGTGAGTAATGTTCGCAAGTCTAGCATCTGTGAGCGTTGTTAGCAAGTCCAACATCTGTGAGCATTGTTAGTGAGTCCAGCATCTGTGAGCATTGTTAGTGAGTCCAGCATCTGTGAGCATTGTTAGCGAGTCCAGCATCTGTGAGCATTGTTAGCGAGCCCAGCATCTGTGAGCATTGTTAGGAATTCCAGCATCTGTGAGCATTGTTAGTGAGTCCAACATCTGTGAGCGTTGTTAGCGAGTCCAGCATCTGTGAGCATTGTTAGTGAGTCCAGCATCTGTGAGCATTGTTAGTGAGCCCAGCATCTGTGAGCATTGTTAGTGAGTCCAGCATCTGTGAGCGTTGTTAGCGAGTCCAGCATCTGTGAGCATTGTTAGTGAGTCCAGCATCTGTGAGCATTGTTAGTGAGTCCAACATCTGTGAGCGTTGTTAGCGAGTCCAGCATCTGTGAGCATTGTTAGCGAGTCCAGCATCTGTGAGCATTGTTAGTGAGTACAGCATCTGTGAGCATTGTTAGTGAATCCAGCATCTGTGAGCATTGTTAGTGAGTCCAGCATCTGTGAGCATTGTTGGCAAGTCCAGCATCTGTGAGCGTTGTTAGCGAGTCCAGCATCTGTGAGCATTGTTAGTGAGTCCAGCATCTGTGAGCATTGTTAGTGAGCCCAGCATCTGTGAGCATTGTTAGTGAGTCCAGCATCTGTGAGCGTTGTTAGCGAGTCCAGCATCTGTGAGCATTGTTAGTGAGTCCAGCATCTGTGAGCATTGTTAGTGAGTCCAACATCTGTGAGCGTTGTTAGCGAGTCCAGCATCTGTGAGCATTGTTAGCGAGTCCAGCATCTGTGAGCATTGTTAGTGAGTACAGCATCTGTGAGCATTGTTAGTGAGTCCAGCATCTGTGAGCATTGTTAGTGAGTCCAGCATCTGTGAGCATTGTTAGCAAGTTCAGTTTCTGTGAGCATTGTTTGCAACTCCAGCGTCTGTTGCATCGTTCGCCAGTCCAGCATCTGTGAGGATTGACAACCAAACAACGAGGAACACTACAGACAGTTACCCACAGATCCGACCAAAGAACACACCCATCAACTCAACACTCTGATCAAGACCTTTGATCCGGATCTTCAAAGCACCCTCTGTGCTCTCATCCCACGTACTCCCCGCGTTGGAGAGCTCTACTGCCTCCCAAAGATACACAAGGCAAACACACCCGGCCGTCCCATCGTTTCGGGCAATGGGACCCAGTGCGAGAACCTCTCCGGCTATGTCGAGGGCATCTTGAAACCCATTGTACAAAGAACCCCCAGCTTTTGTCGCGACACTACGGACTTCATACAGAAACTCAACGCACATGGAGCAGTTGAACCAGGAGCACTCCTCGTAACAATGGATGTCTCGGCACTCTACACCAGGATCCCCCACGATGATGGCATTGCTGCAACGGCCTCAGTACTCAACGCCGTCAATTGCCAGTTTCCAGATACAATTTTACAACTCATCTGCTTCTTCCTGGACCACAATGTCTTCACCTTCAACAACCAGTTCTTCATCCAGACACACGGAACAGCCATGGGGACCAAATTCGCACCTCAATATGCCAACATCTTCATGCACAGGTTCGAACAAGACTTCTTCACCGCACAGGACCTTCAACCGATGCTATACACTAGATACATCGATGACATTTTCTTCCTTTGGAGTTATGGTGAGCAATCACTGAAACAACTATATGATGACATCAACAAGTTCCATCCCACCATCAGACTCACCATGGACTACTCTCCGGAATCGGTTGCATTCTTGAACACACGCATCTCCATTAAGGATGGTCACCTCAGCACCTCACTGTACCGCAAGCCCACGGATAACCTCACGGTGCTCCACTTCTCCAGCTTCCACCCTAAACACGTTAAAGAAGCCATCCCCTACGGACAAGCCCTCCGTATACACAGGATCTGCTCGGATGAGGAGGATCACAACAGACACCTCCAGATGCTGAAAGATGCCCACATAAGAACAGGATATGGCGCTCGACTCATCGATCAACAGTTCCGACGCGCCACAGCGAAAAACTGCACCGATCTCCTCAGAAGACAAACACGGGACACGGTGGACAGAGTACCCTTCGTCGTCGAGAACTTCCCCGGAGCGGAGAAGCTACGGCATCTCCTCCGGAGCCTTCAACATGTCATTGATGAAGACGAACATCTTGCCAAGGCCATCCCCACACCCCCACTTCTTGCCTTCAAACAACCACGCAACCTCAAACAGACCATTGTCCGCAGCAAACTACCCAGCCTTCAGGAGAACAGTGACCACGACACCACACAACCCTGCCACAGCAACCTCTGCAAGACGTCCCGGATCATCGACACGGATGCCATCATCTCACGTGAGAACACCATCTACCAGGTACACGGTACCTACTCTTGGAACTCGGCCAACGTTGTCTACCTGATACGCTGCAGGAAAGGATGTCCCGAGGCATGGTACATTGGGGAAACCATGCAGATGCTACGACAACAGATGAATGAACACCGCTCGACAATCACCAGGCAAGACTGTTCTCTTCCTGTGGGGGAGCACTTCAGCAGTCCCAGGCATTCAGCCTCTGATCTTCAGGTAAGCGTTCTCCAAGGCGGCCTTCACGACACACGACAGCGCAGAGTCGCTGAGCAGAAATTGATAGCCAAGTTCCGCACACATGAGGACGGCCTCAACCGGGATGTTGGATTTATGTCACATTATCAGTAACCCCCACAGCTTGCTTCCTGGACTTGCGGGCTGTCCTGGCTGGAGACAATACACATCTCTTTAACCTGAGCTTAATGCTCCCTCCACCCACATTGTCTGTACCTTTATGATCTGGTTGGCTGTAGGGGTTCGCATTCTAATCAGTATTCTGTAACTTGATGTTGTGTCTCTGTGCCCTGTTTGAGAGCACATTTCCACTCCATCTGACGAAGGAGCAGCGCTACGAAAGCTAATGGTATTTGCTCCCAAATAAACCTGTTGGACTTTAACCTGGTGTTGTTAAAACTCTTACTGCATTGTTAGGAACTCCAGCATCTGTGAGCATTGTTAGCAAGTCCAGCATCTGTGAGCATTGTTAGCAAGTCCAGCATCTGTGAGCATTGTTAGCAAGTCCAGCATCTGTGAGCATTGTTAGTGAGTCCAGCATCTTTGAGCATTGTTAGGAATTCCAGCATCTGTGAGTAATGTTCGCAAGTCTGGCATCTGTGAGCATTGTTAGTGACTCCAGCATCTGTGAGAATTGTTAGCAAGTCCAGCATCTGTGAGAATTGTTAGCAAGTCCAGCATTTGTTGCCCATCCCTAATTACTCTTGAAAAGGCGTTGTTTCCTTCTTGAACCGCTGCAGTCCATGTAATGCAGGTACACCCACAGTGCTGTTCGGGAGGGAGCTCCAGGAGTTTGACCTAGTGACAGGTGAAAGTACGCCAATATTTTTCCAAGTGTGGTGACCCACTGTAATTACATGTTGTATGCCTGGACACACCCCTGCTGCACCTGGCCCGAGACTCCTCCCTTTCCACCTGAACGAGGTATAAAGGTGACGGTTCCTCCTCCTGCCTCAGTCTGGGCCAGGTTAGCTACAAGGGTGTGCTCCAGTTCTTTGCGATTAAAAGCCTGTTATTTTCACTCACTCGCTGGAGTCCTCGTAATTGATGGTGCATCACCAAGTCAGGATGATGTGTGTTTTGGAAGAGAATTTGCACATGGTGGTGTGCATCCGCTGCTGGGGAAGGTCTTGCGACACATTATTCTACTCTGCCTTTGATCCAGAAGCTCTGGTTTCAAGGCCCATCCCAGGACTTGATGGCCAAGTAAGGTGCATTGATAATGTGTTTTTCAGTCAGAAGAGGAGGGGATGAGTGGCTCCACCCTTTCCATCTCCCCATTTAACCACAACAGTATTTTTTGTTGAAATGGAGATACGTGCCAACTAAATTAATGCTTATCTGTTCACAGGTTTTCTTGAGGTTTAACAAAGGAAAAAGGAAGTATTTATTGTGCTTAACCAGGTCTAAGTAAAATAATACAGTGTACTGTGACTTTTGCATACACACACTCAAAGTTTGCAAAGTGTGGGGAAGCACAGATAGAGTCAAGTAAATTTAAAGGGATATACAGTTTGTGGAGGTTGGTGACCTGGCTTTATTTGATTGTCCTGCTGCTTTCACTCAGTGGTTCTGATGCTGAGGCAATTTAAAGATGCAAATGGATAGTTTACCTGTTCTTCTGGAGACAGTGGCGCTGGGTTGACTTCTTTCAAAATCTCTGTCTGCAGTACTCGGAGAAGTCACAATCAGCTGATAAAGTTGAGAAACTTACAAGTTGAGCAAAGAGAGGAAGGTGCCCACTCGGGTTCTTGTTCCTTCAGCCTCTCACCTGCTTGGCCTGTTCTGCAAAGCAAGCAAGTGTTTAAAACATAACATTCTCTCTCCAATTGCCCAGAGATCCGAATAAGGTCACAGTCAGTGTATTCCCATTGTAGCTTGATTAGATCTTGCCTGGACTTTTCCAGGCTGTTTACCCTCCCTTGCGCTCAGCCAAATCTCCGTTCACTGCAGTGGGACTGGAGAATTGCAGTTGCAGATGAGGTTGGAGAATCCGGCCCAATGTCTGGGATTCCCTCCCACAGCCAAGTTCCAATTGCCCAAGTGGTTATGTTTAATGTTTTGTCTCCACCCACTTGAGTACCCAGGTGAAATTCTTCCAACACATGCCAATAGCAGGTGGTAAGAGCAGGAAAGATTCTTCCTGAGTCATATGATGAAGGAACGTTGGAGCCTCAACCATCACTCGCCATTGCTTCAATTACAACATTCATGTAAAAGTGCATGTTGCTACAGCAACTCAGATTCACTGAGTGATCCGTGGCAGACCACCACACAGTACTAGTCAAAGGGAAATACAAGAACAGTTTTCAGGATAACCTAGTGCTGCAAAAACATAAAGAGTGGATGAGCTGGAACTTTTAGCTGAACGGTCAGAGAAATCAGAAGAATGACTGAAAGCAAGGTTGCTGGAGTTGTCACCAGTGTTGCAGATGGGCAATGTAAAGAAAGAAGCAACAGGCAATGATTTAAGGTGGCTGAGTCTTCAGTCGTCAACTTCCACATGGCACTGCTGCCTCACAGCACCAGGGACCTGGGTTCAATTCCAGCCTCGGGTCACTGTCTGTGTGGAGTTTGCACATTCTCCTCATGTCTGCGTGGGTTCCCTCCAGGTGTTCAGGTCTCCTCCCACACTCCAAAGATGTGCAGGTTAGGTGGATTGGCCATGCTAAGTTGTCCCTTAGTGTCCCAAGATGTGTAGGTTATGGGTGCTAGTGGAGTAAATACATGGGGGTTACAGGGATAGAGCAGGGTAGAGAGCCCTGGGTAAGAAACTCTGTCAGGGAATGGGTGCAGACTCAATGAGTCAAATGGCCTCCTTCTGCACTATAGTGATTCCATGATTCTATGATATTGTTAATAACGAGGGAGAAAAAGATGTGGAGAGGACGTTTCCTCTTGTGGGAGAATCTAGGACTAGGGGTCGCTGTTTAAAAATAAGGGGTCACCCATTTAGCATGGAGATGAGGCAATTTTTATTTTCACTCCAGAGAGATATGAATCGTTGGAACTCTCTTCCTGAAAAGACGGGAAGCACAGTTTTAAATAATTTTAAGGCAGTAAGAGATGGATTTAGTTCTCAGGATCAAGATATAGAATCAGTTTAGGTAGAGATAAGAAATAGCAAAGGTAACAAGTCACTTGTGGGAGTAGTTTATAGCTCTATATTGTAGAACACAGCATACAGGAAGCAATAATGGGGTAAGAAAGCTACTGCAATAATATTTATGATTTTAAGCTATATAGAGTTTGGACAAACCAGGTTGGTAAAGTAGCCTGAACGATTTCAGGACAATTTCTTGGAGCAGTATATTCTTGAGCCAATCAGGAGCAGCCAGTTCTGGACCTGGTAATGTACAAGGATTAATTAAAGACACCACAGTGAAGGAACCTTCAGGCAGCAGTGATCGTAACATGATTGAATTTCGTATAAAGTATTAGGGTGAGAAATCTGGGTCTCAGACTCGTGTTTTAAACTTGTATAAAGACAATGTTACAGCTGGTGAGGACACAAATCAGAACTTGCCTTTTCCTTCATATGCCTTGATTAACCGTAACAGAAGGATGAATGTCTTAATTAAATGTCTGCGTTAAATCACTTATGTACTGATTACAAAGAAACCAGCCTGACAGGCTTTCTTGAATTTAAAACCTGAAGGGGTTAGTTTTATTGCTTAAAAAACACGCAGGTAAAGATATAAGAGTATTTTTAAAAAAGATAAATCCATGTTCCAACATTCACAAAATATATACACACACATACACACACAGACTATAAAGTAGGAGGTTACTTTTTGGACAAATTGATAAAAGGCAAAAAATAGAGAGTTCATTGTTTATGACTCCTTTGCTGGTATCCGTGGTTGATGCAGAACTTTTCCATGGTGGTCTTGACATTCCAGTGGAGTTGCAGTTGAAATCAACTGCAATTTCTGGAGAAAAGTCTCATTTTTAAATATGTAATCCGTAATTTCCAAAAGTCAATGCTTTTTGCACCTGATGTGCCTTTTGTTGGACCATTCTCTTTCTCAGTGATAGACCTCAAACTGTAACAGAGCTAGGGTTGTGAACTTGAGAGAGAAAGAAAAGAGAGGTAGTGTTAATGCTCCCTTGGCAGATTTCTTCGAGGAATTCTGCCTGTTTTTAGTGTTGTACTAAAAATGATTTTTCTGGTCACATGATCTCTATCTCTATAATGATTTCAGAAGGTAATTGATTAGCTCACATCTGGACGGATGTTGGTTATTGTTATGACTTAGATGATTAGTTTCTTTAACGTGCCTCTATTAGCTCCTGGATTCACCTTACACCTTGACGAGATAGGAAGAATACCAATATACCCACTGTCGATAGATTTTCTGAAACGCTGGAAAGGTAGCTTTATAGAAATTCAGAAGGTGAGGTCCAGTACAGTTTCATTTTTTGAAGTACTTCTTGACATCAGCAGGTGTGAAATTCCATAGGAGGTAGATTCGACATGTCTTAACTGTAATTCATATTGGGAACATCTAGAAATTAGCCAATTTGTAATCAATGTCTTTGCTTGTGTTTTAAAAATCCTACTAAAACAGTAACATGGGTGGGATTTTCCACTCGCCCCAAGACTGGAAAATCCCGCCCGAGGTCAACGGACCTTTGCATGGTCTTTCCCCGCCCACTACAATTCGCGGGATGGGAAAATTCCACCCTATATCTTTGATCAGGCAATGAAATTAAAGATTAATATACTAATGTGCATGCCACATCATCATGACAGCAATTATAAGGTATGAAGACAGAAGACAGAAGTGACTAAAGTGAACTGGAAAATTAGGTTAAAGGGTAGGACGGTACACATATAGTGGCAAGGTACTAACATGGATTGACGATTGGCTGTCAGACAGAAGGCAGAGAGTTGGGATAAAAGGTTCTTTCTCAGAATGGCAACCGGTGACAAGTGGTGTCCCGCAGGGTTCAGTGTTGGGGCCACAGCTGTTCTCTTTATATATTAACGATCTAGATGACGGGACTGGGGGCATTCTGGCCAAGTTTGCCGATGATACAAAGATAGGTGGAGGGGCAGGTAGTATTGAGGAGGTGGGGAGGCTGCAGAAAGATTTAGACAGTTTAGGAGAGTGGTCCAAGAAGTGGCTGATGAAATTCAACGTGGGCAAGTGCGAGGTCTTGCACTTTGGAAAAAAGAATAGAGGCATGGACTATTTTCTAAACGGTGACAAAATTCATAATGCTAAAGTGCAAAGGGACTTGGGAGTCCTAGTTCAGGATTCTCTAAAGGTAAACTTGCAGGTTGAGTCCGTAATTAAGAAAGCAAATGTAATGTTGTCATTTATCTCAAGAGGCAGGGATGTACTTCTGAGGCTTTGTAAAGCACTGGTTAGGCCCCATTTGGAGTACTGTGAGCAATTTTGGGCCCCACACCTCAGGAAGGACATACTGGCACTGGAGCGGGTCCAGCGGAGATTCACACCGATGATCCCAGGAATGGTAGGCCTGACATACGATGAACGTCTGAGGATCGTGGGATTATATTCATTGGAGTTTAGGAGGTTGAGGGGAGATCTAATAGAAACTTACAAGATAATGAACGGCTTAGATAGGATGGACGTAGGGAAGTTGTTTCCATTAGCAGGGGAGACTAGGACGCGGGGGCACAGCCTTAGAATAAAAGGGAGTCACTTTAGAACAGAGATGAGGAGAAATTTCTTCAGCCAGAGAGTGGTAGGTCTGTGGAATTCATTGCCACAGAGGGCTGTGGAGGCCGAGACGTTGAGCGTCTTCAAGACAGAAATTGATAAATTCTTGATTTCTCGAGGAATTAAGGGCTATGGGGAGAGAGCGGGTAAATGGAGTTGAAATCAACCATGATTGAATGGTGGAGTGGACTCGATGGGCCGAATGGTCTTACTTCCGCTCCTATGTCTTATGGTCTTATGGTCTTATGGCAAACACTAAGGAGATATTTCATAACTCTCAACTCTCAACAAAAATTCATTCGAGTGAAGAAGAAAGACTTCATGAGTAGATCACAGCATTTGTGGTGAAAAAAGGAAGTGAAAGATAATAACCAAAAGAGAAAATGCTGGAAAATCTCAGCAGGTCTGGCAGCATTTGTAAGGAGAGAAAAGAGCTGACGTTTCGAATCCAGGTGACCCTTCGTCAAAACTTTGAGATTTTCCAGTATTTTCTCTTTTGGTTTCAGATTCCAGCATCCGCAGTAATTTGGTTTTATCCAAGTTGAAGATTGTATCAAAATTGAAAGAAAATGAATTT
The DNA here is from genome assembly GCF_964213995.1 of Mustelus asterias. Taxonomy (NCBI): domain Eukaryota; kingdom Metazoa; phylum Chordata; class Chondrichthyes; order Carcharhiniformes; family Triakidae; genus Mustelus; species Mustelus asterias. Next base: position 114,243,937 of record NC_135807.1, on the reverse strand, counting down.
AATTCTGTGAATATTTGTGATAAGTCATTGGATTGGACAGAATTTAAAAACCAGCAAAGAATGACCAAAAATTAATAAGGAGGGAAAAATTAGAGCATGAGAGAAAGGTAGCTAGAAATATAAAAATAGGTAGTAAGAGTTTCCACATGCATTTAAAAAGAATAACTAAAGCGAGCGTTAGTCCTCTAGCGAGTAAGAAAGGGAGATTAATGGGAAATAAGGACATGGCAGAAGCGTTGAACAGATATTTTATGTCTGTCTTCACTGTCGAAGACACAAATAACATCCCCAAAATACTTGTAAATCAAGAGTAAAAGAGAGGGAAAAATCACCAGGGAAAAGGTGCTAAGAAAACTATTAGAACTAAAGGCTGACAAGTCTCCAAGACCTTACGTCCTATGGTCTTAAAAGAAGTGGCTGCTGAGACAGAGGGCCTGATTTTACCATCAAGTTGCATCCGTTTTCGGGCGCAAAAACTTGGTAAAGTCAGGCGTGAGGCGAGTAGTATGATCCGCGCCCGCCTCCGCACCCGTTCCCCCTTTACCAATCGTCGAAACTGGCCGCCGTCTGGACCGCACCTGAAATGCATACATTTAAATTGACTTAATGGGCTGGACACCCATACTTACCGGCACTTCCCCTTTTACCACAGTGTTCGCCCATCCAGATTCGGCGCAAAACAGACATGGTCCACAAAACTGCGATTCAGGTGCTCCAGCTTCTGAGGAGGTAAGTTCAGAGCTTCCAGCTGCTCTCTAACTCAGATCGGTGGAGGTGGGGGGTGGTGGGGGGGGGGGGGGGGGGGAGGGGGGTCAGATGGCTCTCTGGTGGGGGGAGAGGAGGGAAGCGGGTCAGATGGTTCTCGGTGGGGGGGAGGAGGAAGGCAGGTCAGATGGCTCTCTGGTGGGAAGGAGGAGGGAGGCGGATCAAATGGCTCTCTGGTACGGGGGAGGAGGGAGGCGGGTCAGAAGACTCTCTGGTAGCGGGGGAGGAGGGAAGCAGGTCCGATGGCTCTCTGGTGGGGGGGCGCAGGGGAGGGTCCGCTGCCACTCTGCGTCCGATCAGTGGGGGGGAAAACGGGGGTCCACTGCCACTCAGTGGGGGGGAAGGGGCAGTGGGCCGCGATCGGTCTAGGTAGCAGGGGGCTGGGGGGATAAGGGGGACAGTTATGTTGTAGGGGTGGGCAATGTCTGTGGGAGGCACTAACAGGCCCTGGAACGATGTGGCAGGGGAGCATTTTTCTTTTTTTTTACTGCGCAAGCGCAGTTGAAGGCTCCGATGGGAGCAGCAGTGTTTCAAGCACAATATGCCCTGCCTATAGCACGATTCAGAATCGCTGATATTTTTTCAGGCAGAGTGCGTATGGGGGCGCTGGAGAACAGGTCTAAAGGTTGGATCTGAAACACTCCCAGATTCAAGTCCGCCCAGCACTTAGAATCAAAATGGTAAAATAGGGCCCAGAGGATGCATTAGTTGTAACTTTGCAAAATTCCCTAGATTCTCCAGTCAGATTGCAGAATAGCAAATGTAACTCCTCCATTCAAGAAAAGAGGAAGACAGAAAGCAAGAAACTACCAGGCCAGTTAACCTAACATCTGTCATTGGAAAAATGCTGGAACACATTGAAAAGGTTTTAACAGGGCTCTTAGAAAATCTTAATGTGATCAGGCAGAGTCAATGGATGGAATTTTCCCGTTTTCCACCCCCCGCCACGAGAATGTAGCAGGCGGGACAGGGACCATGCAGGGGGGGACAGGGACCATGCAGGGGGGGACAGGGACCATGCAGGGGGGGACAGGGACCACGCAGGGGGGGACAGGGATCATGTCTGTTGACCTGGGGTGGAATTTTTCAACTTTAGGGCGAGTGCAGCCGGAAACCCCCGCCCAATATGTTTTCTTAAAGGGGAAATTGTATTTGACAAATTTGTTAAGAGTTCTTTGAAGAAGTAACAGGTAGCACAGATAAAAGGGAACCTGTGGATCTGATCTAATTGGATTTTATAAAGGCATTTGATAAGGAGCCACATCAACGGTTGCTGCACAGAATAAGAGCTCAGGGTATAGAGCTAAGAGCTTATGGTGTAGAATCTCTACAGTGCAGAAGGAGGCCATTCGGCCCATCGAGCCTGCACCCACAACAATCCCACCCAGGCCCTATCCCCATAACTGTACATATTTATCCTGTTAGTCTACCTGACACTAAGGACCAATTTAGCATGGCCAATCCACCTAACTCACACATCTTTGGACTGTGGGAGGAAACCAGAGCACCCGGGGGAAACCCACATAGACACGGGGAGAATGTGCAAACTCCACACAGGCACCCGAGGCCAGAATTGAACTGAGGTCCCTGGTGCTGTGAGGCTGCAGTGCAAAACACTGTGCCACTGTGCCGAGGTGTAGTTAATGGAAAGCAGAGAGTAGGGAAAATATTTAATTTTGGAGTTGGAAACTCTTACTAGTGGAATGTCACAGATCAGTCTGGGGCCTCAACTATGTACAATCTATATCAATAACTTGGAGGAAGGCACTGAATGTATGAAGACTAAATTTGCTGATGACTGAAAGATAAACAGGTGAGTAAGTTGTGAAGAAGACATAAGAGACAAGATCTTCTGGCTGTTTATGCCAGCGGGATCCTCCAAACCCACTGACTGTGTATCCCTGCAGTGGGTTTCCCAACAGCATGGGATGGATTCATTGGAAATCCCATTGATGGCGGCAGGAGCTGAAGGGCCACCTCCCACTGCCGGGGGGGGGGGGGGGGGGGGGGGCGGAGAATCCTACCCAAAGAGTCTACAAAGGAACTTAGATAGGGTTAAATGAGTGAGCAAAGATTTGCCAGAAGGAGTATAATGTGGGAAAATGTGAAGTTGTCCACTTTGACAGGAAGAATCCAAAAGCATAGGAAGTGCATGCATGGAGAGATTTATTGGAGTGGTACCAGGAATGTGGGACTTCAAATATGTCTGCCAGAAAACTGCGTTACTGAAGCAGGGCTTTAGTTTGGGCAATTTATCCAACAATGCCATAGTTTCCCCAGGGGATAAGGAGACATATGTCATCCACAACTGCGGTGGTCGTCCGGGTGCCCCCGGAACTATTCCCCGTATTTCCTGTTGAGCAGGAATCGCTGGGATGTATTCAATCTTTACAGGGGCTGCTGTAATCTGAGTCTCTGGGGCATAAGGTGGCGGGGTGTCCCCCTCCCTCCCTAAACCTTTACTGAGCATCTCTACTTCCTCGTTATAGGGTGGAGCGCTCGGGATTTGTTCTGTGAGTGCTGGCAACACTGTCTGTCCTGTCATAACTGACAGCTGCTGTTTTCTACTGTTAACATATGCATTTACTTTTTCTGTCGGAATTACATGGGCACGGAGTATTAAAACTCATGCCTTTTAATTATTTTCTTTCTTTTCTGCCTTCCGCCACTACCTCTGGTTTTCTGGGGGGTCGTGGGGCTTCCAACCTGATTTGATCATTTTGTCAATAACTTATTTTTCTCTGCAGGCCAAGGAGCCTTCTGGTCTCCATTCCAGCTCGGTTTTGTTACTTGTCATGAATGGGTGGGACTAGAACCGTTAGAAATCCATTCTCAGAGGTCCGCGCTACTTGTAGTAGACAATTCTCTTGGCTAATTGTCTGTCATAAGTCAGTTACTTATTCCAATACAATAAATAATATCCGACAATGCCTACATCTCTTAACGAACTACCCACCGCCGTTTTGTCTGCTGGCCACACTCTGTTCACAAGTTCGGAAATTCATCAGTCGCCGAACACCACCCGTGTCCCGGGATAAGTCTGTACTTATAATGAGTGAATATACTCACCCGGTTCTCTGATGGTATCAATCGACTGAGGAATCCGCGTCACGGCACCAAACTGTTAGCGGGAGAGACTCTCAGAGAAATCATTCAACGCTCAGGATTGGTCCACACATCAAACGGTTTATTTTCGCTGGCGGGGTGATGGCTTCTGTTAAACTCAGTGCCTCTCTCCGACGAACAAAGGAAAAACATCCATTCTTATACATTTCTCAAACATCTACACAGCCCATCACGGCTGGACCTTGTCCAATAATATTGATTACAGATGACATACAATAGTCACATATCCAATAAAAAAGGCATTACGTAAGGTGGGCTTGTGCATTATCAGCTCGTGGTCTCAGAGTCATGACTCATGGTACCTCAGTCAATATTATTTTTCTTTCTCCCAGCTGGAGTCCTTGAGTGTCCAATACTCCTTGTCCAATGGGCCTCCTTATCATCTCCCATGACTGTCCTCCCTAATCATCCGTGTCTGGTTTTCATCTGAGACCTCAGATCATAGACAGGTACCAGTCACCAGTATCTGTGGTCTATTGTGCATAAGCTTGTGCTCAAGCCAGCTCGTGGTGTTCAGGAATGTGGCTAAAATCTAGCATCCATCTTGTGTCGTTTTACTATCCTGAGCTCCTGTTAACATGGTGGAGTTTTCATGCATGCCCTTTGTGATCATATAACAGTAAATTCATACATATTTATTATATACTATTTATCCCTACTAATATAAATTGCTATACAGGCACATTTGAATATAAATTGTTTTGCAGGCACCTAGACCAAGGATATTGTTCCCTCTAAACCTATTCTTTTAATCTCCCTTCAACAAGCTGCCATAGGCAAAGTGGGCCAAATGGCTTCCTTCTGCATGAAATGATTCCACAATATCTTGTGAGGGACAATCTATTCTTCTGGCGAGATGTTTCAGCAGCACCAGGAATGTGTAACAGAGAAAGATTATTCAGCCCACTGAATCATCTTTTTCTAATGGACTGTGTGGAATTTACATTCTCCTGACTTCTCATTGAGACATTTAATCTCCGGAGGGAAGAAAATAACCATAAGTAAACCTTCGCAGAAGAGTAAACTCTGAGCATTCTCTTTGACACCCACCTAAAGGCAATCAAGTAAAATCTCCATGGTATCAACCAGATATTCTAATATGTATTAGTCAACACTGACATTTCCACAGTCTCAATAGGTCTGCAATCATAATGTTCCATGGAATATTTCATCACCCTATATTTATCCCTGTAACCTTCTATTACTTCCAGAAGCACACATTCAGTATGTGCATTTTGAAAGGCAAAGTAGTTGAAGCTGCTCTGCTGAGTTTGAATGAAGTGGCCTGTCCAAAATAGTAACCTGTCTTTCTCTTTCAAGTGGTCATTGTTGTGGTCTGCAATTGCAGTATCTCTCATTGTTGTTTTCGACTGTTCTGAAATTGATACAGATGCTACTTTGGTCAGATAAAGCCAACACTGAGTGTTGCTCATCACTCTATTCAGATTGGAGAACTCGTGGTTAGCACCACTGCCTCACAGCGTCAGGGACCCGAGTTCAAACCTGGCCTCGGGTCACTATCTGTGTGGAATTTGCACGCTCTCCCCATGTCTGCGTGGGTTTCCTTCGGGTGCTCCGGTTTCTTTCCACAGTCCAAAAATGTGCGGGTTAGGTTGATTGGTCCCGCTAAATTGCCCATTGGTGTCAGAGTAGGGTAAATACATGAGGTTACGGGGATAGGGCCTGGGTAAGAGTCAGTGCAGATTTGATGGGCCAAATGGCCTCCTCCTGCATTGTAGGGATTCTATGATTCTCATCAACTTATTTTAATTTCATTTGTCACAATATCATAAGCTGAAATAGTAAATGTTCAAGGACAAGGTACCTAGAATCCTCACCCCTCTCAAGTAAACAGGGAGGGCTAATCAGATCTCACAACTGCAGATAGCAAAAGCTTGGCTTGCTCCTGATGGTGAAAGCCACTCCTCTCCCCCCCCCCCCCTACCAGTTACACCAGCATCCACGGGTTGTCCCGCAGGTTCTCAATAGCCAAATGTGTGCAATCAATTTCCGACTTGCACTTTAGGCAATCCATTGGTGGCCCCAAAGCTCCTTACTCTCTTGGCCTGACTCTCCTCAGCAGTGATGAACTTGATGATGTTGTCCACCATCTTGAGCAATGTATCAATAATAACAAGCCCAATGCTATGTTGGGGCTGCTGATCATGATATGCTACAGAGATCTCCTGCTGATCTTTGAAAGGATCCAAGGGTAGAAATTAGGTGCAACCAGCATCTTCAGTGCCTCAGGCGTCAGATAGCTATTCACATAATTGGAGCTTATGTTCCCTCCATGTAGATGTGATGGCCTCCCTGGAGGGACACAGCTGCCTAAGGCACTGACATTCTGACAGGTGGAGCTAATTTGATCACTGCTTGTACAACCTTCCTTCAGCTAAGCTCCTCATCTTGTGCAGATCTGTCCACAGTCCTCTCCACATCATTCTGCAAAACCGTTCTCAGCAAGTGGCCCGCCAGCAGGCTGCTAATGCTCCTGGCCAGCTGCTGTCATCTCCCTGCTTCTCCTTCTCACTTGAGGAACCTTCATCTTGTGCCTAATATTCTCTATGATTCTTTTGTGTTCTCCTTCTCTGTCAGGTTTCCTTCATGGCTGCAGCTCCTCTTCAAGCTTCCTCCCTACCAGATGAAACCTTCCCCTTCAAAAGTGTACACAAAGTGACCTGGGAGCATTTCCCTCACCTCTCATGCAATCTCATTTTAAAAAAATACTTTACAGGATGTGGGCGTTACTGGTTCGGCCCATCCCGAGTTGCCCTTCAGATGGTGGTGTTGAGCTTTTTGAGGATTGCTGGAGCTGCATTCATCCAAGCAAGTGGAGAGTATTCCATCATGCTCCTGACTTGTGCATGGTGGATGTGAACAGGCTTTGGGGAATCAGGAAGCGAGTTATTCACCACATGATTCCTAGTCTTTGACCTGCTCTGATAGCCATAGTATTTATATGGCGAGTCCAGTTCAATTTCTGGTCAACGGTAACTCCCAGGATGTTGGTATTGGGAGAATTCAGTGATGGTACTGTAATTGAATGCCAAGGGGCGATGGTTACATCCTCTATTGCTGGAGATGGTCATTGCCTATCACTTGTGTGGCATGAATGTTATTTGCCACTTGTCAGACCAAGCCTGGATATTGTCCAGGTCTTGCTGCATTTGAACATGGACTGCTTCAGTATATGAGCTGTCACGAATGGTTGAACATTATGCAATCATCAGCAAACATTCCCACTTCTGACTTTTTATGGAAGTAAGGTGATTGATGAAGCAGCTGAAGATAGTTCGACCTTGGACACTACCCTGAGGAACTCCTGCAGTGATGTCTTGGAGCTGAGATGATTGACTTCTAACAACCACAACCATTTTCCTTTGTGCCAGGTATACTTCAACCAGCAGAGGGTTTCCCCCATGATTCCCATTGACTCCTGTTTTTCTAGTGCTCCTTGATGCCATACTTGGTCAACTACTGCCTTGATGTCAAGGGCAGTCTCCCTCACCTCACTTCTGACATTCAGCTCTTTTGTCCATGTTTGAACCAAGGCTATAATGAGGTTAGGGGCTCAGTGACCCTGATGGAACCCAAACTGAGTATCCGTGACCAGATTATTACTGAGTAAGTGCCACTTGATAGCACTATTGATCACCCCTTCCATCACTTTGCTGATGATCAAGAGTAGACTGATGGGGCAGTAATTGGCCAGGTTGGATTTGCCCTGTTTCTTGTGTACAGGACATACCTTGGCAATTTTCCACATTGCCGGGTAGATGTCAGTGTTGTAGCTGTACTGAAACAGCCTTGCTAGGGGCGCGGCAGGTTCTGGAGTGCAAGTCTTCGGTACTGTTGCCGGAATATTGTGAGGGCCCATAGTATCCAGTCATTTCTTGATATCACATGGAGAGAATTGACTTGGCTGAAGACTGACATCGGTGGCACTAGGGACCTCCCGAGGAGGCCAAGATGCATCATCCACTTGAGACTTCTGGCTGAAGATTGTTGCAAATCCTTTAGCCTTACGTTTTGCACAGGTGTGCTGGGCGTCCCCATCATTGAGGATGGGGATATTTGTGGAGCCTCCTTCAATAAGTTGTTTAACTGTCCATCATCATTCATGTCTGGATTTGGCCAGTTTGCAGAGCTTAGATCTGATCTGTTGGTTATGGGATCACTTAGCTCTGTCTATTACTTGCTGCATATGTTGTTTGGCACACAAGTAACCCAGTGTTGTAGCTTCACCAAGTTGACACCTCAATTTTAGATATGCCTGGAGGTGCTCCTGGCTTGCTCTCTCACACCTTGCCTTGAACCGGGGTTGACCTCCTGGCTTAGTGGTAATGGTAGAGTGGGGGATATGCTGCCTCATGAGGTTGCAGATTGAGCTGGAGTACAATTCTGCTGCTGATGGCCATGATGTGGAGATGCTCTGCTTTCTTGCATCTTTGTAGAAACTTGATGGAGATCCTCTCCACTTGGAGCTGCCAGTTTGCAGTGTCGATGGTAGCCATGATGTGGTGATGCACGATGGCCCACAGAGCCTCATGGATGCCCAGTCTTGAATTGCTAGATCTGTTCAAAGTCATTTAGCACAGTGATGATGCCACACAACACGATGGAGGTTATCTTCAATGTGAAGGCAGGACTTTGTCTCCACAAGGACTGTGTGGTGGTCACTCCTACCGATACTGTCATGTACAGATGCAACTGTGGCAGGCAGGTTGGTGAGGATGAGGTCGTATGTTTTTCCCTCTTATTGGGTCCCTCACCACCTGCTGCAGTCCCAGTCTAGCAGTTATGTCCTTTAGGACCTGGCCAGTTCAGTCTGTGATGGTACTATCGAGCCACTCTTGGTGATGGACATTGAAGTCCTCTACCTAGAGTACATTGCCACTCTCAGTGCTTCCTCCAAATGGTGTCCAATATGGAGGAGTACTGATTCATCAGCTGAGGGAGATGGTAGTGATAATCAGCAGGAGGTTTCCTTGCCCATATTTGACCTGGTACTATAATGCTTCATGGGATGCAGAGTTGAAGTTGAAGACTCCCAGGGCAACTCCCTCTCAACTCTATACCATTGTGCCGGTGAGACAATAACATACACAGGAATGGTGATTGTGGTGTTTGGAACATTATCTGTAATGTATGTCAGGCTGTTGCTTGACTAGTTTGTGAGACGGCTCTTCCAGTTTTGGCACAAACCCTCAGGTGTTGCTAAGGAGGACTTTGCAGGGTGAGCACAGTTGGGTTTGCCATTGTCATTTCTGATGCCTAGGTCCATCACTAACAGATCTACAACAATATAGATATTACTAACTTGCATCAGGATTGTAGTTTCTGATGTAATGAAGGGCATGAGACATGGATAAGGCTGTCTTACTGACTGAATCCAGCAACAAGAGAACGTTCTTGGTAGACATTGAAACAATCCTGAAAAGCCTCGTCACTGGGCAGACTTTTTCTTTGTGCAACACTGAACCTGTAGAAAGCTGTGCCACCTTTCTTCGGAAAGCTGACACTTTCGTCAACTTTTGCTGTTATCTTTATTGCCCGTGAGATAAGCAAACCAAAAACAAAAATGGATGAAGGTGGTCTAACTGGGGGGGTGTGCTACTGAAGGAAGCGTGACACCCATATCTTGATCAAACCTAATGACAGTCACTCTCTGCAACAAGAAGGGCAGACAGTATCACATGCTGACTATCTGTCATTGCATGAATTTTAGATCAGTTATTAAGCATTCTGTACATTGTTATTAGCAAAAATAATAACATTGCTTTTGACAGCAATTAGCAACCAACAGGGAACTGTGAAAGGCAGATGCTACCCAACTTATTTATTTGAGAAAAGAATATTTATTTGGTGACATCAAAAAGAAGTTACATTCCATTCTTTTCTAGCATTCACCATCCTGCAACATTCAGAGAGAGGTGAGAAATATTAGGAGAGAATTAATTTTGTGCTTGAAGACATTTTTAGCAGTTTTAAAGGGTGGGAGAGGGTATAAGGGAATAGTTTGACAGAACATGGTAAGAGATGATATGGAGATGTCAGCTTTGGACTGGGGTGGGCACAGTAAGAAGTCTCTCAACACCAGGTTAAACTCCAACAGGTTTATTTGGAATCATGAGCTTTCGGAGCGCTTCTCCTTCATCAGATTCACCTAATGAAGGAGCAGCGCTCCAAAAGCTCATGATTCCAAATAAACCTGTTGGACTTTAACCTGGTGTTGAGAGACTTCTTACTGTGATAAGAGAGGCACAGCAAGGGGTGGAAATTTACGGTGTGTCAAAAACAGTTGGATGGAGGCATCCAGAGTTGGAAAACTGTAGTGCAAATAGTTAGAGGAGGCTTTAAAGGTAAAATGACATGAGAGAAATGTAATGTGAATTCAGTACTTTTGTAAACAGTGAACTATTTTCCTAGGTGGCATAGTTATTTACAGTTCCAGGTGGACATTGGCGAGCACACCAGTGAGCAAAGTTTCCCTCCATGTGGTTTCCAGTCCAGTTGGAGACTGGGCCTCACTGAGCTAGGGCTGGCAGGCTGCAGGCAGAAAACGGGTGATCCAGGGTGGATAACCACCATAATGACAGATGGTTTGATCAGCCTGTACATTTGGGAAAGATAGTTCTGGAGCAGAAAGGCAGTCCATTCTCAGAAATCAGTCCCTGTGGGGAAGGGTTGTCTATTCTCAGGAACATGTTCTGGTGGGGAAGAGGACTCCATTCTGGCAATCCATTCTCGGAACCCATGGTTCCAGATGGAAGGGCAGTCCATTCTCAGAACCTAGTCTCAGAGGAAAAAGGTGATCCATTCTTGGAACCTTGTCTCTGGGGAATAAGTAGCCCATTCTCGGTTTCCAGTTCCAGAGTTGAAGGACAGTCCACTTTTGGGAGGTAGTTCTGGAGAGGAAGGTTTTCGATGTAGTTTTCAATGGTTGAATAGATCTCTGTTTCATAATGTTAGTCTATTCACTGATTTATGTTCACTGTGCTTGATTGTTTAAGCCTGTGTGCAGCTTTGAGAGTTAAGTAAAATGACACCAAGCAGAAACTTGCAGGAAGAACTGGACTCTGGACTAAGACCGTGTGTGCAGAAATGTTGTAATTGTAAAAATATTTTAAAAGTACTACAAATAAGCCATTTATGGACTTAGAAGCAGTGTAATTTCTGCATTTCTCTGAAATAAATCAGATATATAAAATATATAGCAAACAGATGAATACCTAACACTCAGGATTGACTCTTTGGGCCGCTGTCCAGGGTGACTTTATGAAACCTAAAGGAACATTCCTCTTGCTCTCCGCTCCATAAACATAAATTAATACATAACCTCTGAGCTCCCCTTCACACACAGTGCTGAATAAATTATAACATGTCAATCATGGTCCTCTGTACACCATATCCCCATCTTTGAAGGGCCAACCATTCCAGGTACAAGAGCAAAATATTGCAGATGCTTAATATCAGAAATAAAAACACCGGAAGTACTCAAAATACTCAGGAAGTCAGGTCACATTTATAGAGAGAGAAATAGAGTTAATGTTCCAGGTCAAAGACCTTGCTTCATCTGCTGTCAAGCTTGCCAGGTATTCTTTTGGCATTTTCTAGCTTTATTCACTTAGGAGATGCTCTGACTTCCAATTTGTAGGCCCGTCAGAAGACCACAATGGCTATATTATCTGCTGAAATAGAGTTGGTCATTCCCTAATACCTGCAGGATAATATTGCTTTATTTCTGCCAAATGGGGTCCATTTCCAACCCAGCTGTCAGCAGCAGCCTCCTTCCAATCAGTACCGCTCCCCTTGAAGTGGGACAAACTGACTTTAGAAGCTTAAGGCTAGCTACAACACATGCTAGCCTTGCACGCTGCTTGGTAAGCTATCAGTCAGCAGCACTTGGCTGAATGCTACAATCAGGCAAACAGTGAAATAGCACAAAGGATTATGTGCTGCCAGACTCAAAGGGACTGGATGCGGGGAGAACCTGCACCATGAGCTCCATACCTGAAAACAAATGCAGATGAATTTTTAGACCTTAACACAAAAATAAAATGTAATGTTCTGAACTATTCTAATTGAGTTTCTTGATTAAATTATTCAATCAAGAATTTCTAGCTGAAAGTTAATCTTTAGGGCTTTGGGTGTTATTTGAAGCTTTTGTTTTTTTGTTCTTTTGTGGGATCTGAATGTCACTGGCCAGGCCAACAATTCTTGCCCATCCTTCAGGTGCTGCCTTCTCACTTGTAGATACATCCACAGTGTTATTTGGGAGGGAGTTCCAGGATATTGACCCAGTCGCAGTAAAGGAACGGCGATATAACCACAAAGGGTCATGAACAAAATCTAGTCCATCACGCAAACCAGTCTCCCAGCCATTGACTCTGTCTACACTTGCCGCTGCCTCAAAAAAACAGCCAGCATAATCAATGACCCCATGCATCCCAGACATATTCTCTTCCACCTTCTTCCGTCGGGAAAAAGATACAAAAGTCTAAGGTCACATACCAACCAACTCAAGAACAGCTTCTTCCCTGCTGCCATCAGACTTTTGAATGGACCTACCTCGCACTAAGTTGATCTTTCTCTACCCCCTAGCTTTGTACATTCTGCACTCTCTCCTTACTTTCTCTATGAACGGTATGCTTTGTCTGTATAGCATACAAGAAACAATACTTTTCACTGCATACTAACTAATACATGTGACAATAATAAATAAAATGAAATATAGTTCCATGTCAAAATGGTGTGTGACTTGAAGGGGAAAAGGTTTTGGTGTTCCAATGAGCATGCTGCCCTCGTCCTTTTAGGTGGTAGAGATCATGGGTTTGGATGGTACAGTCGAAGGAACCTTGACAAGTTGCTGTAATGCATCTTGTATATAGTACTGCTGTCACTATGCATTGGTGGCAGAGGGATTGAATATTTAAGTTGGTGGATGGGGGGGTGAACTGATGAAGTAGACTGCGTTATCCAGAATGGGGTTTGAGCTACTGAGTGTTGTTGCAGCCGCACATATCCATGGAAATGGAGAGTATTCCATCACACTCCTGACTTGTAGATAATGGACAGGCTTTGGAGAATCAGGAGGTGAGTATCTCACCACAGAATTCCTGCTCTTATAAGCACAATATTTATACAACTGCTTCAGTTAACTTTCTGGACAATGCGAAGCACAAGGACATTATTTATGTGGGATTCGTGATGGAGATGCCTCTGAATATCATGGGGAGATGGTAAGGTTCTCTCTTGTTGGAGATGGTCATTGTCTGGCACTTGTGTATCTCGTATGTTACTTGTCACATAAGAACATAAGAAATAGGAGCAGGAGTAGGCCATCTAGCCCCTCGAGCTTGCCCCGCCATTCAGTCAGATCATGGCTGATCTGAAATGGATCAGTTCCACTTGCCCGCCTGATCCCTATAACCCCTAATTCCCTTACCAATCAGGAATCCATCTATCTGTGATTTAAACATATTCAACGAGGTAGCCTCCACCACTTCAGTGGGCAGAGAATTCCAGAGATTCACCACCCTCTGAGAGAAGAAGTTCCTCCTCAACTCTGTCCTAAACTGACTCCCCTTTATTTTGAGGCTGTGCCCTCTAGTTCTAGCTTCCTTTCTAAGTGGAAAGAATCTCTCCACCTCTACCCTATCCAGCCTCTTCATTATCTTATAGGTCTCTATAAGATCCCCCCTCAGCCTTCTAAATTCCAACGAGTACAAACCCAATCTGCTCAGTCTCTCCTCATAATCAACACCCCTCATCTCTGGTATCAACCTGGTGAACCTTCTCTGCACTCCCTCCAAGGCCAATATATCCTTCCGCAAATAAGGGGACCAATACTGCACACAGTATTCCAGCTGCGGCCTCACCAATGCCCTGTACAGATGCAGCAAGACATCTCTGCTTTTATATTCTATCCCCCTTGCGATATAGGCCAACATCCCATTTGCCTTCTTGATCACCTGTTGCACCTGCAGACTGGGTTTTTGCGTCTCATGCACAAGGACCCCCAGGTCCCTTTGCACAGTAGCATGTTGTAATTTCTTTCCATTTAGATAATAATCCAATTTGCTATTATTTCCTCCAAAGTGAATAACTTCACATTTGTTAACGTTATACTCCATCTTCCAGATCCTCGCCCACTCACTCAGCCTGTCCAAATCTCTCTGCAGACCTTCTACGCCCTCCACACGATTCACTTTTCCACTTATCTTTGTGTCGTCTGCAAACTTTGTTACCCTACACTCAGTCCCCTCCTCCAGATCGTCTATATAAATGGTAAATAGTTGAGGCCCCAGTACCGATCCCTGCGGCACGCCACTAGTTACCATCCGCCAACCAGAAAAGCACCCATTTATTCCGACTCTCTGCTTCCTGTCGGATAGCCAATCCCCAATCCACGCTAACACCCTACCCCCAACTCCGTGTGACCCAATCTTCTTCAGCAACCTTTTGTGAGTCTTGTCAGTCCAAGCCTGAATTCCATCCAGGTTTTGCTGCATACAAGCACAAACTATAAATGGTGATGAACATTGTGCAATCATCAGCAAACACCCTGACTTCTGACCTCATGATGGAGAGAAGGTCATTAATGAAGCAGCTGAAGATAATTGGGCCTAGGACACTATCTTGAGGTATTCCTGCAATAACATCCTGGGCTGAAATGATTGCCCCCAACAACCATAACCATTTTCCTTTGTGCTGGGTATGACTCCAATCAATGGAGACTTTCCCTCCTGGTTCCCATTGATATCCATTTTGGAGTCTTTGATTCCACAGTCGAATGTTGCTTTAATGACCAGGGCACTTCTGCCTCACCTTGAGAATTCAGCTCTTTTGTCCATATTTTGACCAAAGCTGTAATGAGGTCAGGAGCTAAGTGATCCTAAGGAAACCCAAACTGAATGACAGCGAGACAGCCATTGCCATGTAAACAATAAATGATAGTTCTGTTGTTTTGTTTACTTATTAGCGTCACAAGTAGGCTTACATTAACACTGCAATGAAGTTACTGTGAAAACCCCCTAGATGCCACACTCTTGTGCCTTTTCCGGTAAACTGAGGGAGAATTTATCATGGCCAATGTACCTAACCAGCACATCTTTGGACTGTGGGAGGAAACCAAAGCAACCAGAGGAAACCCACACTGACACGGGGAGAACGTGCAAACTCCACACAGACAGAAAGCCAAGCCGGGAATTGAACCCAGGTCCCTGGCGTTGTGAGGCAGCAGTGTTAACCACCATGCCACCGCTGCGTTGATGACACCTTCCACTACTTTGTAGATGATCAAGTGTAGAATGATGGGCCAGTAACTGGCTGGATTGAATTAGTCCAATGTTTTGAGGTTAGGACATACCTGGGCAATTTTCCACACTGCTGGGTAGATGCCAGTGTTGTATCTGTACCAGAACTGGGGTACAGCAAGTTTTGCAACACTGGAATATTGTCAGGTCCCGTAGCCTTTGCAGTATTCAGTGCCTTCAGTTGTTTCTTGATTTCATGTGAAGTGAATCAAATCTGTGATGTTGGGGACCTCGTAGAAGGCTGAGATGGATCATCCACTCTGCTCTTCCACTGAAGATAGTTGCAATTGTTTCAGCCTTATCTTTTGCATTGATGTGCTGGGCTGCTCACCATTGGGTCTGAGGATAGTTCTGGAGCTTCCTCCTTTGGTTAGTTGTTTAATTATCCACGACCATTCATAATGAGATGTGGCAGGATTGCAGAACTTAGATCAGATCTCTTGGTTGTGGGACTGCTTAACTCTGTCTGTACATGCTGCTTTGCTTTTTGGTGTGCAAGTAGTCCTGTGTTGCAGCTTCAACAGGTTCATCCTCGTTTTTAACTATGCTTGGTACTGCTCCTGGCATGCCCTCCTGCACTCTTCATTGAATCAAGGTGGACCATGAGGTTACAGATTGTTGTTGAGTAAAATTTTACCACTGCTGATGGCTCACGGCACATCATGGATGCCCAGGTTTAAGTTGCTAGATCTGTTCTATTTAGCACAGTGGTAGTGCTACACAACACAATGGAGGGTATTCTCAATGTGAAGACTGTGTAATGGTTGCTCCTACCAAGCCTCATAGACAGATTCATTTGCAACAGGTCGTTTGGGGAGGACAAGGTCTTTTCCCCTCATGTTGGTTCCATCACCACCTGCTGTAGACCCAGTCTGGCAGCTAAGCCCTTTAGAACTCGGAGAGTTCAATCAGCAGCAGTGCTACTGAGACACACTTGGTGATGGACATTGAAATCCCCTAGCCAGAGTACATTCTACGCTGTTGCAACACTCAGTGCTTCCTCCAAGTGGTATTCAACATGGAGCTAATTCATCAGCTGAGGAAGGGTGGTCGGTGGTAATCAGCAAATTTCCTTGCCTGTGTTTAACATCTCCTACCCAACAATGTACCATAGTACCACCACCATCTCTGGAGGCCCTGCTGATAAGACAGGACATAGCCAGGAATATTGATGGATAAGCCTGGGACATTTGTTGTAAGATATGATTTGTTGAGTAGCACTGTCAGGCTGTTGCTTGACTATTTTGCGGGACACCTCTCCCAATTTTGTCATAATACCCATAGTGAGGAGTGAGGAGAACTTTGCAGGGTCAACTGGGCAGGGTGTGTCTTTGTTGTTTCTGGTGCCTAGTCAATGGCAGGTATTCTGCCCAGTTGTTTTTTTTAACTCCATCGGTCCTTAAAATTACAAAGCCAATGCTCAGAGTGAACCGGGCAAACCCAAATCCATTCCTTGCTTGCTCCAAAAACCAAATTCAAATTCCAATGGATTCCAAATCATGATCCTCACAAGGCAGACAAACAAGATCCAAGCTGACAAGATAAGGCAATGCATCCCCATCTTGGGCTCGATCTGACACTTGACCTTAGCCTGAAGGCTGAGGGATCGGCCTAATTTTATTTCTTTTTGACCTTCATGCAGTGGCTGTACATAACTGAATGGCTTGTTAGAGGACAGTTAAGAGTCAACCACATTGCTGTGTGTCTGGAGATCAGGTAAGATTGGCAGAATTACTTCCATAAAGGACATAGTGAACCAGATGGGTTTTTAATAACTATCCAATAATTTAATTGTCCACATTATTGAGACTATATTTTAATTCCAATTACACATATTGAATTTAAATTCCACCAGCTGCTGTGATGGGATTTGAACTCATTCCGCTTGTGTATCAGAGACCAGTATCATTGCCACTACAACACAATCCCCTTGATACAAAGATGACAGTGCACTTGGACTTTCAAAACTGATTTAAATAATATTCACTGCTAATCAGAACATTACTGACATTGTTGCCATTGTTATGATGTCCGTAGAGACCGATAACTTTGAAAAAGAGATATGAATTTCCCAGTGACTGATGGAAAAAATTGCACAAGGTTTCAAGTTTTACGATTTTTACTGTAATAAACAAGTTAAAATCAACATCAACTAGATAACTAAGACACCTATGTCAGACTCCTATTTTTTGATTACAGCTCAGCCTTCAACACAATTATTCTGACGAAACCCATCTCCAAACTCCATGGCCTGAGGCTCGGCTCCTCCCTCTGCGACTGGATCCTGAACTTCCTAACCCACAGACTGTAATCAGTAAGGATAGGCGACAGCACCATGATCATCCCCACAAGACTGTGTCTTCAGCCCCTTACTATACTCCTTAAAATCCAATGACTGTGTGACCAAATTCCCCTCAAACTCAATTTTCAAGTTTGCTGATGACACCAACGTAGTGCTGCTGCTTCACAGTGCCAGGGACCCGGGTTCGATTCCCGGCTCGGGTCACTGTCTGTGTGGAGTTTGCACATTCTCCCGGTGTCTGCGTGGGTTTCCTCCAAGTGCTCCGGTTTCCTCTAACATCCTGAAAGACATGCTGGTTAAATATATTGACCCAAGCAGGCTTCTAACTGTGGTGACTAGGAGAATTTCCCAGTAACTTCATTGCTGTGTTAATGTAAGCCTTACTTGTGACTAATAAATAAATACACTTCTAGTGGTTTGGATCTCAAACAATGATGAGACGGAATACAGGAAAGAGACAGAGAATCTGGTGAACATGTCCAACGACAATAATCTCTCCCTCAATGTCAACAAAACAAAGGAGATAGTCATCGACTTCAGGAGGACATGCCCCTGTCAACATCAATGGGGAAAAAGTAGAAATGGTCGAGAGCTTCAAATTTTTAGATGGCCAGATCATCAATAACCTGTTGTGGTCTCTCCATGCCAACGCTATAGTTAAGAAAGCTCACCAATGCCTCTACTTTCTCAGCAGGCTAAGGAAATTCGGCGTGTCTGCTACAACACTCATTAACTTTTACAGATGCACCATAGAAAGCATTCTTTCTGGTTGTATCACAGCTTGGTATGGCTCCTGCTCTGTCTAAGACCGCAAGGAACTACAAAGGGTCGTGAACAAAGCCCAGTCTATCACTCAAACCAGTCTCCCATCCTCTGACGCTGTCTAAACTTCCCACTGCCTCAGAAAAGCAGCCAGCATAATCAAGGACCCATGCACCCCAGACATACTCTCTTCCACCTTCTTCCGTCAGGAAAATATACAAATGTCTAAGGACACGTACCAACCGATTCAAGAACAGCTTCTTCCCTGCTGCCATCAAACTTTTGAATGGACCTAGCTCACATTAAGTTGATCTTTCTCTACACTCTAGCTCTGACTGCAACACTACATTCTGCACTCCTTTCCTTCTCCATGTACTCTATAGCACGCAAGAAACAATAGTTTCCACTGTATACTAATACATGTGACAATAATAAATCAAACTAAACATTATATAAAAGGCAATTAATAAACTAAACAACAGGAAATATATTTTCCCCATTAACTTATTGACACAACCAAAAACCTCATACCACAATTATATGTCATAACACATTATGTATAAGGCTACATTTCTACTGAGAAAGTCCCAAGCTTCCCAGCTTTCGAACAGGATCCCTTCTCCCTGCTACACCAGGTCAAGTCTTCCCACTGTCCTTTTAAAAGTTCTTTCAATTGATATCTGGAATACCATCAAGCAGAATTCCAATGGCAAGACTCCCTCGGACAACACCTTAGCTTTTAAATCTCTGCAAGTCTCAACTCTTGAAACAGGTTATCCATCCTCACCAGCATTCTGATTGGTGATTAACACAAATGTAGTCTTTTCCTGTGTTTGGCACAGCACAACTTTTTTCAGTCTTCCTCTCTAAGATTCTCTGTATCTCTGGGCCTGAGAATTTATGTCCAGCAAGTCCAGCTGCCCCTCTTTTGTGACAAGGTGCAAAAACTGCCAC
The DNA here is from genome assembly GCF_964213995.1 of Mustelus asterias. Lineage (NCBI taxonomy): Eukaryota > Metazoa > Chordata > Chondrichthyes > Carcharhiniformes > Triakidae > Mustelus > Mustelus asterias. The sequence continues at coordinate 114,224,707 of NC_135807.1, read as the reverse complement.
TTGAGTTTCCTCGAGTTTCAACCTGGGTCTCTGTTGCCTTGGCAACCAAATAACGTTGGCCTGTCACCAGGCAGAGTTCAATATGGTCACCATGATCCGTTTCAGAACATTGTTTTACCTTAAAAGAGACAGTTTAAAACATAATCATTTTTAAAAGTACTACATTCATAATACTGTATTTTTTCAGATTGACCTTTCAGATAAGATCCCTTGCATCTTAGGCTAGCTTTTCAATGTAATCTTAATGAAAGTGAAGGCATGTTCAATATGAATATTTGCCTAGTTACATGAACTGACGGAACTTCAATTTTGAAAGGCTAAGGCTAATTATGATCAAGGTATTTGCTGGTGTCCTGCTGCCTCTAATGGAAGCTGCACAATATCAATTGGAATAAACATAGTTCTGATTGAAGTGAAAACCAAGGCAACTAAACCAGTGATTTAAAACAAGAATGATGCATCAGGTTTTGGAATCAATTATTTTTTTCTTAAAAAAAACAATTTTTTAATTGCATTTGTGCAGAATAAAAAAACCGTATCAAATCTCACAGCATGTTATCGCATAATATCTCATCACTTGAAGAATATGGGAATGCTCAGCACTGCAACAGATTGTCTACCCTTTCCCTATGCAATGTTAATGAAAATACCATGTGCTGGATGGCTGTGTGTCTGCCCATTAGTAGATAAGGAAATTGCAGGAGCTTGAGTGGGGTAGGATGGGGTGTGGGTGGAAGGAACCTGGGGAGTGAAGAGAGTGTTAGAGGACCAAGTGAAAGATGACACAATCAACAAAAATTACAGTTGAGAAACTGTAGGAGGCTAAGTCTAAACAGCAGTAGAGGTCTTTAGGTTGGAGCAGCCCACAAGGCAGACATTCTTGGGTCAAAGCGAGGAAGGATGCTTTCTGAAAAAAAAATTAGCAATGTTAAATCAGAAGGGAGGTTCCTTTTTTATGCTCAAATGAACTATCCATTTTGTCTAGGAAAAGCACACTAGCCAACCAGCCATCTGAGAAAAAGTCTGATAAATGATCATTATAGAGATAAACGAGCTGAGAATTTATACCAAGTGAAAAATATGTCAACACAGAAAGAGATGATCATTCCTCCGAAATGTTGTTATACTGTGGCAACCAATGATCTTTAAAAAAAAATCGGGTAATACAACACAAGAAGCCAGGAAAATATAAATTATGCCAGTTCTTTCAAGACCTTTGCAAACAGGGATGAGAGTGTCCCTAATCATGCCTCTCAACTCATATTCCTGGGGCCATATTCAGTTCTTTGGATCACATTGAAACCTTACCCTCAGGGCTTGTAAGAAAATGTGCAAACTGAGTCCTCTGAGGTTTACTGTCAATTTCAAAATCTTCAAAATCAAAACCTTATGCAAATTTCTTGGGATTAGGGAGCAGGACTGATGTATGAGGAGAGATTGACTAGGTTAGGATTGTTTTCATTGGAGATCAAACGAATGAGGGGGGATCTCATAGAGACTTATAAAATTTTAACAGGACTAGACAAAGTAGATGCAGGGAGGATGCTCCCGATGGTGGGGGAGTCCAGAACCAGGGGTCATAGTTTGAGGCTTCAGGGTAGATTATTTAGGACAGAGATGAGGAGACATTTCTTCACCCAAAGAGTGGTGAGCCCATGAAATTCATTATCACAGGAAGTAGTTGGTGCCAAAACATTGAATGTATTCAAGAGGCAGCTGGATATAGCGCTTGGGGCAAATGGGATCAAAGATTATGGGGAGAAAGCAGGATTAAGCTTTGAGTTGGATGATCAGCCATGATCGTGATGAATGGTGGAGCAGGCTCGAAGCACCAAATGGCCTCCTCTTGCTCCTATCTTCTATGTTTCGATGTTTCTATTTTTGACTAGATATTAAGCTGAATGCACATTTTAAAAAGTTCATTCAAAATGTGTGAGTTTTTGGATGAATTGATGAGGCATTTTTACTATCCAGCACTCCTCACTGTGACCACGAATCAGCCCTGACATTTTCATTTAACTCCCCACATTAGTTTCTTCCATAGAAAGCACTTTTCCTGGATATTAATAATGCTTGTTTAGCAGTTTTTTGTACAGTATTAGTGCAAACTGCTGCATCAACAGCAATGCACAATATACTCCTCCTTCCAACCAATTATATTCACTCATGGCCTATCTCCAGATTAAATATAAACACTCATTGATGATATAGTAAACCTGTTCAGGTTAATGGGAAATCTTTTCAAATCAACTGTTTCTCATTTAAGAAAATGTTCCCCCAGAAATAGGCTATTGCAGTAATAAGCATTTATTATTACGATGAAGTCTGTGCTATACTTCCCAATCGCTGCTATAAGTGCTCCACACTTGTTTTCTCTTTGTCTATATCTCAGTTTGAAATGTTTTCTGAAGTAAACACAAATACATGGCTTTTAGTTAAAAGTTTTTTTTTGAAAACCTATTGAACTTCATTGTCCAGTTTGTATTCAAATCATTTTGAAAAGCGTACAAATATTATCACAGATGAAGACACAATTGACCTATCTCAGAGGTTAAAACAAACACAAAAATAAAAGCTGCCAGAGGAGGATAACCAGTAATATCCTTTTGCTTTTGAAGTGGATCTTTGATTTTTTTTCTCTCTCTGACGCACAAACATTTTAACATTTAAAGTTTATTTGAGCAAATCTTTTAAAATGTTCTGTGCAGATTTTTTTTCTGCAACAACCAGATACTGTCAAAAGTAGAGAAATTAAGGGCAGCACGACAGCACAGTGATAAGGATGGCACAGTAGCATAATGGTTAGCACTGCTGCCTCACAGCGCCAGTGACCCGGGTTCGATTCCTGGCTTGGGTCACTATTTGTGTGGAGTTTGCAGGTTCTCCCCGTGTCAGCGTGGGATTCCTCCGGGTGCTCCCGTTTCCTCCCACAGTCCGAAAGATGTGCTGGTTAGGTGCATTGACCATGCTAAACTCTCCCTCAGTGTACCCAAACAGCCACCGGAGTGTAGCGACTAGGGGATTTTCACAGTAATTTCATTGCAATGTTAATGTAAGCCTACTTGTGACACTAATAAATAATCTTTAAAAAGATACAAAAGTCTGAGATCACATACCAACCTGAGGAACAGTTTCTTCCCGACTGCCATCAGACTTTTGAATGGACCTATTATATATTAAGCTGATCTTTCTCTACACTCTAGCTATGACTATAACACTATATTCTGCATCCTCTCCTTTCCTTCTCCCCAATGTACTCTATGAATGGTATGCTTTGTCTGTATAGCGCACAAGAAACAATACTTTTCACTATATCCCCATACATATGATAATAATAAATCAAATCAAACCAAAACAGGAAACATCCTGAGGAAACATCCTCACACGCTGTACATGCTCAAATTTCACACTCAGCCCAAGTCATGACTCGAGGCAAATATATTCTCAAAAAGACTGCAGTAAAAATATTAATGAAGGTGCCTAAAGATGCAAAACAAAACTTTTATTTTAAGTTTTGCAATGCATCTGTGAAAGGTGTACATTTGAAATGTTTTTATTGTGCTTAAAGCCCTGCACTGGGCTGACAAAATTGATGGATGACATTTTTTCCATTTGGATTTAGCTCATTCACCTTCTTCTTACATTTTATTAGTAGGTTCTCGACAGGTCATTCATCAATAACAACTTGCATTTATGGGGCAATTTTCACACAGGAAAACATCCTGAGGAACTTCACACAGGCACTAAAAGACAAAAATGCCAAACCGGGAGTGAGGAGGTTAGGAGGGTGACCAAAATCTTTGTCACAAAAGTGGGTTTCATGGAGGGTGTGAAAGGAGGAGAGCTGGAAAGATGGGGTCCAGCGACTGGAACGTTGATTCATGAGCAATTGTCCAAAGAGCAAAAGTGGGGGCAGGGTGACTGCGACAACTGTGGAGTGGCAAATACAGGGCCAGATAGGAAGATGGAGCAGCAACCAGAGAGGACACATTGAAGGGATGGAATAATTTGACAGAGTGGTGGAGAGATGGGGGAAAAGAGAGAGAGATTTGTGATAACGAAAGAGGCCTGAAAATCAGGCAGCAACAACAATGGCTGCAACACAATGAAATTAATGTTGGGGATTAAAAAATTAATATTTACTGAATTATTCAACGTACAAGCTCCATTGAAGCAACTAACTGGCAAAACTGCTTTCCTGACTCAAAGATTTGCTCCATACCGCTACCCAGTGGTTGCAGCTTGTAACCACAGGAGATTATTTTAAATTCTGTAAAATTACGTTGATGGGAAAATCTGATTATAAATTTGATTGGGTTGGCAGCAGCAGGTGTGGAGATAATTCACAAGGAAAAAAGTCACAGTGGATAGTGATGTGGGACTTAAATGGAAAGATGACAGGAAATACTATTTTTAATAACATTTAAATTTAAATGGTGACTCTTAAAATGGAGGTATTTCTTTCTCTAAGCATAAAATGGAGGACTAAAGAGAGATAGGCTGAAAGAATATGTAGATTCTTCTGATCAAGAATGAATAAAGATACAGGATTTTTCTCCCTCTCCACAGGCTGTTTCATGACAGCGAGAGACGATGCGCCCCTCGCTGGCAGTGTGATCTCATGGTCCTGCCATTGTCAACAGTTTAAAGTTTATTTATTAGTGTCACAAGTAGGCATACATTAACACTGCAATGAAATTATTGTAAAAATCCGCTAGTCGCCACACTCCAGCACCTGTTTGGGTACACTGAGGGAGAATTTAGCATGGCCAATACACTTAATGAGCACGTCTTTCGGACTGTGGGAGGAAACCAGAGCACCCGGAGGAAACTCCGCAGACATAGGGAGAATGGTTTCCCATTAAATGCACCCCTCGCAACAGGAAAACCTGTGGTGGGGGTGCACTGTCGGTGTGACTGTAAGATCCCGCCGGCATGAATGGCAGCAAGCTTTTAGTGATAATCTTGGTTTCATAGAATCCCTACAGTGCAGAAGGAAGCCATTTGGCCCATTGAGCCTGCACCGACAAGAATTCCACCCAGGTCCCATCCCCATAACCCCACATATTTACCCACCTAATCCTCCTGACGCTAAGGGGCAATTTATCATGGCCAATCAATCTAACCTGTACATCTTTGGACCGTGAGAGGAAACCGGGGCACCCGGAGGAAAAACACGCCGGCACGGGGAGAATGTGCAAACTCCACACATACAGTGACCCGAGGCCGGAATTGAACCCAGGTCTCTGGTGCTGTGAGGCAGCAGTGCTAACCACCGTGCCATCATGCCGCCCTGATCTAGAATTGTGAGGAAAGGGTGTTTAAATGCAGATTTGCATATTAAGACATCAACAGCAGCACTGGTCTACAAATTGGACCAAGCAATGCCAAACCCGGACAATGTCATTCCACCATGAATATTATTGGCAGACTGCAGGCACCAGTTACAATCCTAGAGACAGCTTGATCATTTGTGACAATAATTCTGTCGATCCAGATCCTAAGTTGCTTTTGAGAGTGGCAATCAGAAAAAGGGGTTGTGAATGCTGACCAGGCAGTGTGTTGTGCCTGCAACTTGGAGCCTCAGGATCAACATTCAGTCAAGTAAACATATGCCTACCTTTTGAGTGGCAGCCTCTCAATGTTTCTGCAAGGACCACTGGTTTGTCTTCCGCGCATCTCAAAAAACAACTGACCAAAGAATGGACCATGTCTCCTGCTGTTATCAATCGCAAATTAATTTCAAGAAGGGGTTTGAATCAAGCATCAGTTGCATAAGCCAGTGTCATGCAAGCATCCTGAACGGCTACAGAGCGCCATATCCAAACTTGGTCCTGCAGTTCCCAGATGTCACCTGAAAAGCAGATGTTGCACGATCAAAATGTCGACCGTAAATTAGATCAAAACGTTTTCTTCAAACACCTGTCAGCAATTGGTCCTCATCTCAATTCCATTACATATGCCTGCATTATTTTCATCGGGCTATTGTTAACATTTAATGGATCTTGACAGGTATTTTTGCATTCAAAAGTTCACCAGTTCAGCAATTACTTTTCTCAGTCAGAAGGAACAACTCTTTAACAAATTCTATATTCCATACAAAAAAGTGGCACCACACTTAATTGCAAGGTTTGTGTCAGGTAGTCTAGAGAATTATTCTGTGAGGAAGGAAAGCTGTTTCAGCAGACAAATGCTTTAATGGAGTTTGTATATTGTATGAATAGTAACATTTTCTTGTGCTTACAACCTACTCTTAAAAATTCAGTGCATTTGACTTGAGTCTAAGTATATCATGCAGTTATTTTAACCTGTGATATTCTGGTTGCTACCAGATAGTGAAATTAGTTACAGTGTTGCTGCAAAATAGCATAATTGTTGAAGATGGACAGCATAACATAACAGTTTTTCAGTGCTGACACAGTATGACTAGAACCTCACAATAGGTTCCAATAGCTTGAATTCAATGTTCCAAGGCAAGCTGACAGATGGACTCGTGTACACAAGAAAGTCAGCTAACTCTACATTTACAGCAGTGGTTAGCACAGCTGCCTCACAGTGCCAGAAACCCAGGTTCAATTCCAGTCTTGAGTGACTGTCTTGTGTAGAATTCACACATTCTTCCCGTGTCTGCGTGGGTTTTTTTTGGGTGCTCCGGTTTCCTCCCACAGTCAAAAGATTAGGTTGATTGGTCATGTTGAATTGTCCCTTAGTGTCCCAAGATGTATCGATTGGGGGAATTAGAGGGCTAAATATGTGGGGTTGCGGGGATGGGACCTGGCTGGGAAATTTTGTCGGAGAGTCAGTGCAGACTTGATGGGCTGAATGGTGTCCTTCTGCACTGTAGGGATTCGATGATTTACCGCCACAATACGATAAGCTTTCACAAAACTTTTTCATTGCTTACCATGTATAACCATATTCCGGCAGAGCTCAAACTGAGCTGTAATAACTCCTGGCAATACTGAACAGAAGACACTTCTCTTGCGGCAGCACCCAGACGGTACACTAAGGTTAGGTTTTAGAGTGCAATCTCATGCACCATCAACTAAGGGGAATTACTGACTCTACACTCATTACTTTCAGGTTTGATGCACTATCAATTACGACGCGAAGACTCCTGAGAGTGAGGGAAAACGAATAGGCTTTTATTCACAGAGAACAGGAGCACACCCTTGTAGCTGACCTGGTCTGGACTGAGGCAAGGAGGAGGGACCATCACCTTTATACCCCACTCTGGGTGGAAGGGGAGGAGTCTCAGGTGGAAAGGGAGGAGTCTCGGGCCAGGTGCAGCATGGGTGTGTCCAGGCACATACATGTAGTAACAGTGGTTCACCACATTCACCCCTCCTTTAAAAAAGAGTCCGGCGGGATGGGTGGAACCATATGTACAGGAGTATATATACATAGAAAAGTCACAAGCTGAGGTGAGGCGTCGTCCCTTCACAGGTTCAGCCTGTCGGGCAGCTTGACTAGTCGTTGTGACCACCGCAGTACCAGTTGAGGTGTTGCTTTCGATGGCAGGGTGGAGCCGCTCGAATCCGCCGTCGTCCCTTCTGGTCGGGTCCTGCGTGGCGACTCCGGGGGCTCAGGCGAGCTGCGTACAATAGGCAAAGATGTAAGCGGACCTGGTGCTACCTGAACAGAGGGGTTTAGGGGTGTGGGGTGGGGGGTCATAGTGGGCTCCGGGGCACCCGGAGGCGCCAGGTCCTGGATAGGGACCGTGTCCTCCCGCCCATCGTGGTATGCCACATAGGCATATTGGGGGTTGGCGTGGAGGAGTTGGACTTTTTCAACTAGGGGATCCGACTTATGGGGTCGTACATGCCTCCGGAGCAGAACTGGGCCTGGGTACACCAGCCACGACGGTAGTGCGATTCCCGAGGAGGACTTCCTCGGGAAAGCAAACATCCGCTCATGGGGGGTGGAGTTGGTGGCTGTACACAGGAGGGACCGGATTGAGTGTAGTGCACTGGGGAGTACTTCTTGCCAGAGGGAGACTGGAAGGCCTTTAGACCGTAGCACTGGTAGAACGGCCTTCCAGACTGTCGCGTTCTCCCTCTCCACCTGTCCGTTACCCCTGGGGTTGTAGCTGGTAGTCCTACTCGAGGCTATGCCCTTGGAGAGCAGGTACTGACGCAGCTCATCACTCATGAATGAGGATCCCCGGTCGCTGTGGATATAGTTGGGATACCCGAACAGGGTGAAGAGGCCGTGCAGGGCCTTGACGACCGTGGTCGAGGTCATGTCCGAGCAGGGGATGGCAAAGGGGAATCGTGAGTACTCATCTATCACGTTGAGGAAATAGATGTTGCGGTCAGAAGAAGGAAGGGGCCCTTTGAAATTGACGCTGAGATGTTCAAAGGGGTGGGTGGCTTTTATGAGGTGTGCCCGGTCCAGCCGATAGAAGTGCGGCTTACATTCTGCACAGACCGGGCAGTGTCTGGTTACAGACCGGACGTCCTCAACAGAATAGGGCAGATTACGGGCTTTAATAAAATGGTAGAGCCTGGTGACTCCCGGGTGACAGAGGTCATTGTGGAGAGTCTGTAGTTGGTTCACCTGCGCACTAGCACATGTTCCGCGAGACAGGGCGTCCGGAGGCTCATTGAGCTTCCCGGGTCGGTATAAGATATCGTAATTGTAGGTGGAGAGCTCAATCCTCCACCTCAGTATCTTATCATTCTTAATCTTGTCCCTCTGTGCATTGTTGAACATGAAAGCCACTGAACATTGGTCCGTGAGCAAGGTGAACCGTCAGCCAGCTAGGTAGTGGTGCCAGTGTCGCACTGCTTCGACGATGGCCTGAGCCTCCTTCTCGACAGAGGAGTGTCGAATTTCCGAGCCCTGAAGGGTTCGTGAGAAGAAGGCTACGGGTCTGCCTGCCTGGTTGAGGGTGGCGGCCAGGGCGAAGTCAGACGCATCACTCTCCACCTGAAAGGAGATTGACTCGTCCACAGCGTGGCATCGTGGCCTTTGCGATGTCCGCCTTGATGCGGTTGAAGGCCGAGCGGGCCTCTCCCAACAGGGGAAAAAGGGTGGATTTGATAAGCGGACGGGCCTTATCCGCGTAATTAGGGACCCACTGGGCGTAGTATGAGAAGAAGCCCAGGCATCTCCTCAGTGCTTTAAGCGTGGTCGGGAGGGGAAGTTCCATAAGGGGGCGCATGCGATCGGGATCGGGGCCGATGACCCCGTTTTCCACTACATACCCCAGGATGGCGAGGCAGTGAGTGCGGAAGACACACTTCTCCTTATTATAGGCCAGATTTAGGAGAGCGGCCGTGCGGAGGAATTTATTGAGATTTGCGTCGTGGTCCTGCTGATCATGGCCGCAGATGGTGACGTTATCCAGGTACGGGAAGGTGGCCCGCAGCCCGTTCTGGTCCACCATTCGGTCCATTTCACGCTGGAAGACCGAGACCCCATTGGTGACGCCGAAGGGAACCCGAAGAAAGTGGTAGAGGCGGCCATCCGCCTCGAAAGCTGTATATTTGCGGTCCTCCGGGCGGATCGGGAGCTGATGGTAGGCAGATTGGAGGTCGATCGTGGAGAACACCCGGTATTGCGCAATCCGATTGACCATGTCGGATATGCGCGGAAGGGGATACGCATCCAGCTGCGTGTACCGGTTGATGGTCTGACTATAATCGATGACCATCTGGTGTTTCTCCCCAGTTTTGACCACTACCACCTGCGCTCTCCAAGGGCTGGTGCTCGCCTCGATGATCCCTTCCTTCAGAAGCCGCTGGACCTCGGACCTAATGAAGGTCCTGTCCCCTGCACTGTACCGTCTGCTCTTAGTGGCAATGGGCTTACACTCGGGGGTAAGGTGTTCGAATAGCGGTGAGGGGGTGACTTGGAGGGTCGAAAGGCCGCAGGTGGTGCGTGGTGGGTAGTCCAGGAACTGAGGGTTGCAGACCGAGATCGGGGAAAGGGGCCCGTTGTACTGTAGCATGACACTCTTAAGATGTGTCATGAAATTGAGGCCCAAGCGTACGGGAGCGCAGAGGTGTGGGAGCACCAGGAGCTTAAAATTTGCGTAATTGGTCCCCCGAACCGTAAGAGTCACCACACAGTACCCGATGACATCCACGGAGCGGGACTTTGAGGCCAAGGAAATGGTTTGTTTGACTGGCTGTACCGAAAGGGCATAGCGACGCACAGTATCGGGGTGGATAAAGCTCTCTGTACTCCCGCTGTCAAACAAACAATTTCCCAAACGGCCGTTTACCTGTATGTCCATCATAGACCTGGTGAGCTGATGTGGACGAGACTGGTCCAGCTGGATCGCTGCCACCGTAGATCCCGAAGAGTCATCAGCCGGCGTCCAAGATGGCGGCTCCCCTGTCTCGCATGCGGTCGGCTGCGTCCAAGATGGCGGCCCCCTTGACTCCCACGCGGCCGATGGTGTCCAAAATGGCGGCTCCCCGGGCTCACACGTGGTCACTGGTGTCCAAGATGGCGGCCCCCTTGACTCCCACACGGCTGATGGCGATCGGGTTTTCTGTTCCCTCGGGTCGCATGCTGCGCTATTCGGTTTCGACTTTGCCTTGCAGACTTTCGCGTAGTGGCCTTTCTTTCCACACCCTGAACAGAACGCCTCCCTTGCCGGGCAGCATTGTCGGGGGTGTTTCGCTCGGCCGCAAAAGTAACACTTTGGGGCTGCCGCGGCCGCCGAGTTACTGGTGGGGCGCTGCGTGGCATAAGTCGGAGGCCCTCCTAGGTACTGGGATGATAGTGCCGTGAGGCCCACGATGTCGCGTGATCGGGCGTGTACGCCTCGAGGTTACGTGATGCTACTTCAAGGGATTCAGCGAGCGCTACAGTTTTTGGAAGATCTAGCCCACCTTGTTCTAGCAGGCGCTGTCGAATATAGTTGGATGCGATGCCCGTAACGTAGGCATCGCGGATCAAGTCCTCTGTATACTGTTCAGCGGATACGGCCTTGCAGTTACAAGCCCTGCCGAGCGCACATAGTTCGCGGAGGAACTGTGCATTTGATTCCCCCGGCCGCTGTTTACGGGTAGCTAGCAGATGCCTGGCGTAGACTTCGTTCGTCTGTTGGCTGTATTGGCTCTTTAGGAGCACTAGCGCATCAGCGTACGTTTCTGCGTCACAGATGGTGGCGAAAACTGCGTCGCTTGAGCACATGTAGCTTGTCTGCATTGGACCGGACGACCGTGGAGGCTCCGAGGAAGGCTTCGAAGCACTTCAGCCAGTGATTAAAGCTGTTGGCGGCCCTGGGCGCTTGCGGATCCAAGTTGGGCTTTAAAAGCTGCTCCATTATGGTTTTTTTTCTCTGTGAATAAAATTGATGCACTATCAATTATGATGCGAAGACTCCTGAGAGTGAGGGAAAACTAATAGGCTTTTATTCACAGAGAACAGGAGCACACCCTTGTAGCTGACCTGGTCTGGACTGAGGCAAGGAGGAGGGACCATCACCTTTATACCCCACTCTGGGTGGAAAGGGAGGAGTCTCAGGTGGGAAGGGAGGAGTCTCGGGCCAGGTGCAGCATTGGTGTGTCCAGGCACATACATGTAGTAACAGTGGTTCACCACAAGGTTGTTAAATTTGTGTCTGCTTTCTCGCAATGGAGATCAGTATTTTCTTCTGAAACTGCAGCACAGAACTTTGATCAAAGAATGAGAATGCAGGGTAGTATAAATAATGTAGAGCACCATATTGGTGAAAATATATTTGGCCAATGTGAAGATCACTGTGAAGTAGCTGACTCAGTAACTGAAAGTGAAAGGTTAGTCTCAGCATGCTTGCTCGATGATCTTTGTTGTCTGCAAAGTTAATGCCACAGAGATATTTCCTCTCCACAGACTCAACATTTTTCTTCTTTCACCAGATGTGGGCACCACTGGATCAGGCAACATTTATTGCCCATCCCTAATTGCCTTTGAGATGGTGATAGTGAACCACTTTCCTAAACCGCTGCAGCCCATGTGGTATAGGTATAGCCACAGTGCTGTTAGGAGGAGAGTTTGGGCTAATGACAGTGAAGGAATGGTGATATAGTTCCAAGCCAGTGCCACAGGCTGTCAGGCTGTTGATATTGGGTTCAGCAATGTTAATGCCATTGAACATAAAGTGGAAGTGGTTAGCTTCTTCCTTGTGCCAGCCATCTATAACTTGTGCAGTGCGAATGTTACTTGCCACTTATCAGTCCAAGCCTGAACCTTGTTCAGGTCTTGCTGCAAATGGACACAAACTGTTTCAGTATCAGAGGAGATGCAAATTGCACTGAATATTGATTATTATACAGTGAACACCCCGACACCCACTTCTGACCTTAAGGTGAGGCATTCGATGATTCTCCAGGCAAATTCGATAGAGGCCCCACCTACTTGTTTAGATGACAGATTATAGATCTGCTTGCAACAGAGAACAAATAGTCCTCCAAAAATTAATTCTCAAGCATTAAGGAAACTAACTGCTTTTTGTCTTATATCAAAACAACTGTCACTGCACCTCAAAGTAATTCATTTTATGAAGCACTTTGGGATGCGATAAGATGTTGCATAAATGCAATTCTTTGCAATAAAAATCTCAGAATAGGACAAAAATAATCTGAAAATAAATTGCAAATATCAATGTAATGACATTAGTATTTTTCTCATTTAGCCTTCAAAACTCAGTTAAGTTTACTAATTTAAAATTTTATTAGTGGCAGTCAGAAAGGGTTAGTCGTGAAGCTGATTAGATTGGCTGGTGCATATTTCCTATTAATTTTAACTAGGTAACTTAAAATTGAAGTAGAACATTTCCTGAAATAATAAGCAGGGGCAGGACAAGAGATGTTCATTAAAATTCAATCAGTAAATAATGAATTAGTTAAATACTATAAAGATAGCAGGGAAGATGATGTGTGGCAGCTGCAGAAAGTGAGGGCTCGTGGACACCAAAGTCAAAGTGCACACATCTGCAGCAAGTGTCTGCAACCGGAGGAACATTTGCTTTGTCACTGACCTCGAGACCAAGCTGCAGACACTCGCTCCTGGACACTTTGTTCCAGGAGACAATCACGTTTCTTAGGACAGAGTCAGTCAACTGATTTTTGCCATGGTTATGGACAGGAGCATGTGACTGCGAATGGAGCAAGTATGGGAATTGGAAAGAATGAAGCGGAGAAGCCCTTACAATTGTCCAACAGGTTTGAGGTTCTTGCAGTCTGTGTGGACAAAAGCAGGAACTGCAGGTTGGATGAGCAAACTGACCTTGCTAGCATGGCAGAGGAACCTATTCAAGTTGGGGGACTTAATAGGAATATAGTGATAGTTGAGGACAGGGGGTAGACTCAGTTCTGTGCAGCTGAGAACAAGAGTTCAGAAGGCTATGTTTCCTGCCAGGGTTCAGGACAGCTGCTTTGGGTTGGAGAGGAGCTTGCAGTGGGAGGTGGAAGATCCAGGGGTCACGGTCCACGTGCATACCAATGACATAAGGAGAATTAGGAAAGAGGTTCTACCTCGAGAGTATGAGCAGCTAGAGTCTAAATTAAAAAGCAAAAACTCAAAGGTTTTTGGATTCTCTGGATTATTACTTGAAATACAAGTAAATTGGAGCAGGGTAAATGGGGTTAGAGAGTTAAATGCAATGCCCAAAGATAGATGTGGGAGAAATATGTTTTGATTCATGAGGCAGTGCCAGGGAAAGTAAGAGCTGTACTGTTGGGGTGGTCTTCACCTGAACCATGCTGAGACCAATCTTCTGGCAAGACCTATAAACTAGGATAATGGAGAGGGCTTTAAACTAAATAGTGAGGGCAAGAAATCAAGTGAGGGGAGAAGTGATAAATTAAGGAGAGGGGACAAGGCAAGAGAGTGAGGTAACAAAAACAGAACTGACAATCTGAGTGTCACAGGAAGGGACAGAGCATACCAACCTCAGTGTGTCAGCAGCCAAGGTCAGAGGTTGTGAAAACAATAAAAAGACAGAATTAAAGGCACTCTGAACACACACAGCATTTACAATAAGGGAGATGGACTAATGGCACAAGTGGTAGTGTGTGTGTGAATGTGTGTGTGGGGTGGGGGCATGGTGGGAAAGCGTGTGTGGGAAGGGAAATAACGTATGTGTGGGGAGACAAAAAATATGTGTATGTTGGGGGAGGGAGAGGGAGAAGTGGGGGAGTGAAAGTGTGTGTCCATAAGTCTGGCTTACTCCCAGTATCAAGGTTTCATTCACCCTCACCCACACACCATCATGCATTCTCATCCACTCTCAGTGGGTGAGTCAGTGAGTGAGCACTCTGAGACAGGGAGTGAACTGGATACACACCCTATTACACCAATAATAATTTGTGTTTATTAATCAGTCTCTTTTTTTGCTCAGCAACTTGTTTCTTTTCATTCTTTTTTAAAATCCATTGACTCTGTCTACACTTCCCGCTGCCTCAGAAAAGCAGCCAGCATAATCAAGGATCCACACACCCCGGACATTCTCTCTTCCACCATCTTCCATCGGGAAAAAGATACAAAAGTCATACCAACCGACTCAAGAACAGCTTCTTCCCTGTTGTCAACAGACTTTTGAATAGACCTACCTCACATTAAGTTGATCTTTCTCTACACCCTAGTTATGACTGTAACACTACATTCTGCACTCACTCCTTTCCTTCTCTATGTACGGTATGCTCTGTCTGTATAGCACGCAAGAAATAATACTTTTCACTGTAGACTAACATATGTGACAATAATAAATCAAATCAAATCAAAATGATGTTGTACTGAACTTTATCTTTCTGAGATTTACTCCATCTTCATCTCCTTAAATGAATAAGAATATGAGAATTTGAAATGTGGCCCACCCCTACCAACCGCTCACCCACCCACCCCCCACCACCCCCCGCCCCCGCCCCCCCCGACCCCAGCCAAGATTAGACAATTTTGAACTAGAGTATTGGCTGTATTAGATCCAGTATTGTGCAATGACAAAGGGCTAAGTAATAATCTTGTTTTAAAGGAGCTTCTTGGGGAAGAGTGACGATAATATGATTGGAATTTTCTGTTAAGTTTGAATGTGATGCAGTTCAATACAAAACGAAGGTATTAATTCAAACAAAGGTAACTATGAAGATGTGAGGGGAAATTTGACTATGGTAGCTCAGAAATCTACGCTAAAAACTATGACGATTGACTTAAGACATGGTTTACAACAAATTTAGTCCTTTTGAGGCACAAAAGCCAAGTAGGAAAGATGATCCAACCATAGCTAACAAGAGAGGTTGAGGATTGAAATAGATCAAAGAAAAAGCATTTCACAGTTGCCAAAAAGTAGTAAGCCTAAGAACCAGGAACATATTAGAATTCAGCAAAGAAGTGCCAAGAAACTGATAAAGATAACATAGAACATGAAAGTAAACTAGCAAGAAACCAAATGGAGTGTGGAAGCTTCTATAGGAATTAAAAGATCAACAAAGATAAATGTGGCACAATGGGGAATAAGGAAATGGCAGAGACACTGAGCAAATACTTTGGGCAAGTTTCTCCGTGTTTCTTGGTGGTGGGAGGCGGCATGCGGGATTCTCTGGTCCCACCGCTGTCAATGGGAATTCCATTGATGGCATCCCATGCTGCCGGGAAATCTGCGGGTGGGGGTGCACTGCCGGCTGGACCAGAGAATCCCGCTGCCGCGAATGGCCGAAAAATTCTGCCCTTTGTGTCTGTCTTCATGGAAAAGCTACAAAATACCTCTCGGGAATACCAGAAAATTAAGTGACGAGTGAGAATGAGGTACTGAAGAAATTGGTATTAGTTTAATAAAAGGACTGGAGAAATTAATTGGACTGAAAGTTGATAAATCCCCTGGACCTGATGATATACACCCCAGAGTGTTGAAAGAGGTAGCTGTAATGATAGTGGATTTGTTGGTGGTCTCTTGCAAAATCCTATAAGGGGTGATTCTCCACTCCCACTAGCTGAGGGCATGAGGGCCAAAATGGGATTGTCACTGGGTGTCAAACCCTTTGTGAATCTCCCAGGCTGCCGCGCCGGCCCTGATCGGCCCATCCACAACCTCATTACTATGCATGAAACTTCATTTAAATGTCATTAACAGGCGGAAGCCCAATGCACCTGCCACTCCCACCCGCCTCTCCAGCTGGAGGTCACGCACGCACCAATTAGTAGATTTTAAAAAGTGGGGACCAGGTGTCTTGGACTCTGAGGGGGACCAAAGACGTAGCACCCTTTTTAACTTTCTTATCAATAGAAAGGGGTTCTACTCCCTTAACATTCAAACAGTGTGACAACACCAACTTAATATCATGCACATCTGTGCATGCTACCTTGGGAGCATGTCAGGAGCATGCATGATGCCTACATCCTGTCACACTGGGAGGTTCCCCATGTCTTTGAGGGTCACCCTCAGCTGAAGAGCTGGCGAGAGGGGGATAAGGGTTATCTGCTCAGGTCATGGTTAATGACGCCAATGCGGAGGCCCACGACTGAGGGGCAAATCTGTTGCAATGAGGCCCACTCTGCTACCAAGAACATCATCGAGAGGTGTACAGAGGGCTTCTCGAGATGTGGTTGCGCTGTCTGGACAACTCTGGCGGGGCTCTCCAATACAGCCCCAACAGGTTGTCATGGACAGTGATCACATGTTGTGTCTTGCAAAACCTGGCATAGCAGTGGAGCAACATGATGAAGGAAGAGGTACATACGGCCTCATCAGAGGAGGAGGACTAGGGTAGGATTGAGGAACAGCTTGAGAATGTCAGAGGGAATGGAGGACATGTGACAGGCAGAGTGCAACATGGCCAGAGGACCAAGCAAACCCTCACAGCCTCCAGATTCACCATGTAGGTGGCTCTTTGCCGGCAGCTCAAATCACCTCAGCCCCTTTACCCTTAAACTCTGCCCCTGCCCGATCCCTCCATCACCCCCTTGTTCCCTTCTTACCAGAGACCTACTAACCTCCTTCCCTCAAAACATAGCCACCACTTCCCATCTTCCTTTTCCCCCTTCCCATGACCAGTGCTTCCCCCTATCCCTATCCAAGGGTCCACTTGACATCACAGCAGGGTGATGGGCCTGGAGTGGCAGTGCCAGTGGCTCTCTTCTCAAGGGAGAAGGGTGATGACAACTCACTGTGAGGGAATCTGTGGTATTTCCCACAATCCAGCCTTTCTCTTGTCAGCCCACTGACCTACTGGCTCATGTCGGACTGTGGGATTTCCTCTGGGCCATCATAAGAGGTGGAATGTCGCAAGGTCTGGGCTCATGGACTGGTGAGGCTGTCATATTAGGATAACTGAGACTGCTGGTCTCATGGGTTCTCACTTGTGGGTGAGGCAGGAAGGTGAGTGGCAGGTTCAAAAGTTTGCCTCTTGCAAAGTTACTGACACCCCCTCCTGTAAAGCCTGTCTCTGCATTTGCAGCTCTATCAGTGATGGGATGACCTTTTCCAGATGCCTGACATCTAGCTTAGGAACAGTTGTTTCCTGGAATCCAGCAGCCCTCCAATTGCCTGCTCTCTTAGATGTTCCTGCCTCCACCTGATGTGCTTGAGCAGCTGTGTGGTGCGCACCAGATAGTGACCGAGAAGCCTGTCTGCTAACATGTCCCACTGAAGTGATTGTCTCTGTGATGATGGATGGTACTAGTGAAAACAGTGGCAAAAACTTGGTGTCATCCTTGGTGCTGTGCTCTTGGATCCTTTGTGAGGCTGGCCAGGACGGGGGGTAACGACCTGGATAAAGGAGCAGTGGACTCTCACCTCTCTCTGGCAAACCAACCCCGCAGTCTGCCATGCTTGCTTATGGGGCACTCCCACAAGATCCATTGCCTTCTCCTCAAAGGGAGTAAGGATTCTGAACTCAGGCATTTCCTCGCTTGCCTTCTGCCACTCCCTCATTATGGGTGATCTTCTCCGGTGGGGACATTAAGAGGACATTGTGAGACATTTGCGAGGTGGGAATTGCATGGCAGGGGGGAATGGAGTTGGTTAAACATCAGATGACATGCATGGGCACCACACCCATCAACAGAGGGGTTGCCAGGGGAATTGCTGGGGGAAAGGGAGCGATGCCAGCTAGATGGTGGGGTATTGGGTGAACGTAAGGTGGCATGAAAGGAGATTAATGGAGAGATTCCAGTGGTCAGGGCTGGGAGAAATGCCAGAGGCAGTCAGATGGGTGCTCCTCTGCAGCTCTAAAGAGGTCATGCATCTTCTTGTGATACTGTAAGACAGTTATCTTTGTCAGTTTGCAAGTGCTTACAACCCCTCCCACCGTGTCCTAGGCTGGATTCAAGACGTTGGGTGGGGTCTTCGGCTCACATGAGGAAAGAGTGTCGCCTTCCATCCAGGAACCTCGGAACTGCCTTCCTTACTATCATCTTCTTGCCTGCAATGACGGGAAGTGCTGCAGGGAGTGTTTATACGGTGGTCCCGATTGCAGCGCCTGGGGAGTTGGGAACAGCGTGATTGACATGGGAGTAGAGACAAAGCAGTGCCAGCGTGTAACACTCCAGGTTTCCCACTGGCGGCAGCATGGTTTTTTATTAAATGGAGAATCGCGGCCATAGATTCTGGAATGGTGCCTGTAGCTTGGAAAGTAGCAATTTGTCCCCACAGTTTAAAAGGGAGGGAAGAAAGAAAATGAGAAATTACAAATCTATTAACCTGACATCAGTAGTAGGGAAAATATAAAAAACTATTTTAAAGAATGTGATAACTGCATATTTAGAAAATAATGGCAGGATTGGGCAAAGTCCTGGAATCCCCACAGTGCAGAAGGAGGCCATTCAGCCCATCGAGTCTGCAACCACAATCCCACCCAGGCCCTATCCCCATAACCCCATGCATTTACCCTAGTTAGTGTCAGGGGGACTAAGGGGCAATTTAGCATGGCCAATTCACCTAACTCGCACATCTTTGGAATTCAACATGGGAAAAAAAGGGAAATCGCATTTGACAAACTTGTTTGAGAAATTTTGAAGCGGTAAACTAACAATAGTAAGGGAGGACTAATAGAAGTGGTGTTTGGATTTTTAGTCTTCCGATAAGGTCTCACACAGGAAGTTAGTAACAAAATTAAGCACATGGGATTAGGGTTAACATACTGGAATAGGTTAACAGTCAGTAAACAGAATATGAATAAACAGGTCATGAGTCGGTGACTATTGTTATATTTATAACTATATCAACGATTTGGATGTGAGGACTAAGTTTAATATTTCCAAGTTTGCTGATGATACAAAACGAGGTGGGAACGTGAGTTGTGAGAAGTCATAGAGTACATAAGAGGGTCCTTCGACCCATCGATTCTCCACTGACAAGACTACACTAAGGGGGCTATCTTACCGGCTCATTCCACCAGTCTATTGGTGGGGTAGGCTGGTAAGATCGGGTTCGCACCTGGTTTTTCACGTCTCATAATCTTACTAGCACGGTTTTGCTGGTGAAATCAGGTTTCATGCCTTAAACATTATCATCCAGGCTCACTCACCCATACCTGCTCAGCGGTCGAGGTTCTCACCGGTGAGAATTACATATGGTCCCCACCAACAGGGACCAGATGTGATGGCCTTGCCGGTGGGAATGGAGGCCATTGAAGCCCCCCCCCCCCCCAAGGTGTTTGGAGGCAGGGTCGTGCACCCTGGCACTGTCCACTGGGCATCCTGGATGGCCATGACAGTTGGAGGAACTCCGTAGAGGCAAGGAGGAAAGATTGGGGGGGGGGGGGGGGGGGGGTGATATCTAGGGCGGCGATCGGCAGGTAGGTCCCAATGTGTCCGTATGCGTGTACACAGTGCACTGAGAGATCGGGGCACCTGCACAATCGCGCCTCTGGAGCTCAGCGGCTGGCTTCCCAGTGACATTAGGCTCTGCCCCACCCCAAACTGGCAAGAATCGATCACATCCTGGCACTTCTCTTTGGATAAGTGCCATAAGATTGTATTTTCCAACTCATCGAAAAAAAGTCTGAAGCTCCTATTTTCTTGCTCGTTCAGCATTTTGAATTTGTAAGATCGCCCCCTAAATCTATATTAATCCCACTTTCCCACACTTGGTCTATCAGGTGGCAAGAGGCTTCAATGGAATTTAGACAGCGAGCAAGAACATGGCAGATGGAATATGTGGAAAAATGTGAAATTATTCACTTTGATAGAAAAAACAGAAATGCTAATGATTTCTAAAATAGTAAGAAATTGGGAATGCTTTGTCGAAAGGATATCTTTGTTCAGGTGTCACTGAAAGTTAATATATGCAGGTGCAGCAACATTTGTGTTCCTAATTGCTTATGTTGACCTCTATTACAAGACGATTCGAGTACATCAGTATTCTTGCTGCAATTATATGGAGCCTTGGTGAGACGGCACCTTAAGTATTGTGTACCATTTTGGTCTCCTAACCCAGGGAAAGATATTTACCACACAGGGAGTGCAGCAAAAGTTAACTGGACTGATTCCTGGAATGGCAGCACTGTCCTATTAAGATCGTTTGAGCAGATTGGGCTGACATTCTCTAGCACTTAGAAGAACAAGAGGCGATCTCACTTAAGTATACAAAATTCTTATAGGGCTTGACAGGGCAGCTACAGAAGGAGTACTTCCCCTGGTTGAGGGGGCCAGAGTCAGAACAGTCTCAGAATAAGAGATAGGCCATTTAGAACAAAATGAGGAATTTCTTCACTCAATAGTGAATCTTTGAAATTCTCTAACCCAGAGGGCTGTGGAAGCTTAGTCATCCACAAAAAGATTGATAGATTTTTAGATATTAAAGGATATGGGGATAGTGAAGGAAAACTGTGTTGTGGTAGAAGATCAGCCATAATCTAGTTAAATGGCAGATCAGACATGGTGGACTGAATTCTTATGTTCAATTTACAGTAATATTTGTACTATAGAATGAATTTTCTGATATCCAGCTGTATCGTAATGTCAAAATAAAGCTGAACTCCAGTTTTAACTATTGTTAGTCATTTTTATTTGTTTTATGTGCAAAAAAAACTCTAATCTTCAAGTTACAATCACATATAAACCTCATTTACCTTTCCCAGTATGTCGAATTATAAACAAAATGCAAATTTCTTGCATGATTCAACATGTGAAATTTCTGCACTACAGATTGATAATGGCATTAATTAGTTATTCCAATAACTATAGGGTACAAACATTACTTTGTTAGGCAATGTGCACATTAGTTATCATTCCATGTAGTTATCCTGAATATTACTGTTGTAAACTAAGCACAGTAAGAAGTCTCACAACACCAGGTTGAAGTCCAACAGGTTTATTTGGTAGCAAACGCCACTATCTTTCGGAGCGCTGCTCCTTCGTCAGGTCAGTGGGAGATCTGTTCACAAACAGCAAACAGGGCATGATAGGAATGCGAGTCTTTACAACTAATCAAGTCTTAAAGGTACAGACAATGCGAGTGGAGAGAGCATTAAGCACAGGTTAAAGAGATGTGTATTGTCTCCAGACAGGACAGTTAGTGAGATTTTGCAAGTCCAGGCAAGTCGTGGGGGTTACAGATAGTGTGACATGAACCCAAGATCCCGGTTGAGGCCGTCCTCATGTGTGCGGAACTTGGCTATCAGTCTCTGCTCAGCAACTCTGCGCTGTCGTGTGTTGTGAAGGCCGCCTTGGAGAACACTTACCTGAAGATCAGAGGCCGAATGCCCGTGACCGCTGAAGTGTTCCCCAACAGGAAGAGAACACTCTTGGTGATTGTCAAGCGGTGTTCATTCATCCGTTGTCATAGCATCTGCATGGTTTCCCCAATGTACCATGCCTCAGGACATTCTTTCCTGCAGCATATCAGGTAGACAACGTTGGCCGAGTTGCAAGAGTATGTACCGCGTACCTGGTGGATGGTGTTCTCACGTGAGATGATGGCATCCGTGTCGATGATCCGGCACGTCTTGCAGAGGTTGCTGTGACAGGGTTGTGTGGTGTCGTGGTCACTGTTCTCCTGAAGGCTGGGTAGTTTGCTGCGGACAATGGTCGGTTTGAGGTTGTGCGGTTGTTTGAAGGCAAGAAGTGGGGGTGTGGGGATGGCCTTGGTGAGATGTTCGTCTTCATCAATGACATGTTGAAGGCTCCGGAAAAGATGTTGTAGCTTCTCCGCTCCGGGGAAGTACCGGGCGACAAAGGGTACTCTGTCCAGTGTGTCCCGTGTTTGTCTTCTGAGGAGGTCGGTGCGGTTTTTCACTGTGGCGCGTCGGAACTGTCGATCGATGAGTCGAGCGCCATATCCTGTCCTTATGAGGGCATCTTTCAGCATCTGGGAGGTGTCTGTTGCGATCCTCCTCATCCGAGCAGAGCCTGTGTATAGGGAGGGCTTGTCCATAGGGGATGGTTTCTTTAACGTGTTTAGGGTGGAAGCTGGAGAAGTGGAGCATCATGAGGTTATCCGTGGGCTTGTGGTACAGTGAGGTGCCGAGATGACCGTCCTTAATGGAGATGCGTGTGTCCAAGAATGCAACCGATTCCGGAGAGTAGTCCATGGGGAGTCTGATGGTGGGATGGAACTTGTTGATGTCATCATATAGTTGTTTCAGTGATTGTTCACCATGAGTCCAAAGGAAGAAAATGTCATCGATGTAACTAGTGTATAGCATCGGTTGAAGGTCCTGTGCGGTGAAGAAGTTTTGTTCGAACCTGTGCATGAAGATGTTGGCATATTGAGGTGCGAATTTGGTCCCCATGGCTGTTCCGTGTGTCTGGATGAAGAACTGGTTGTTGAAGGTGAAGACATTGTGGTCCAGGATGAAGCAGAGGAGTTGTAAAATTGCATCTGGAAACTGGCAGCTGTCAGCGTTGAGTACTGAGGCAGTTGCAGCAATGCCATCGTCGTGGGGGATGCTGGTGTAGAGTGCCGAGACATCCATTGTGACAAGGAGTGCTCCTGGTTCAACTGCTCCATGTGTGCTGAGTTTCTGGAGGAAGTCCTTAGTGTCGCGACAAAAGCTGGGGGTTCTTTGTACAATGGGTTTCAGGATGCCCTCGACATAGCCGGAGAGGTTCTCGCACAGGGTCCCATTGCCCAATACGATGGGCCGATACACCCTTTGTGTAAACTAAGCAGACAGGATTGAAAATCCTGTTTCCGGACAACTCTACAGGGATTCACCAAAGGGCTTTAAATAGGTATGCACCTTAGGTCAATGATTCTGTGCAGCATTTCAAGAGACGGAATTTCCTTGCGCCCCAAACCCAGTTACACAGGAAGGAGCTGGGACAGGGGCTCATGTTTGGAGCTCCCAAATTCCCAGCTACTGTTGTTTGTGGCTTCTTTTGATGAATTGATTCTTGCAATTAGCATTAGCATCATAGAGTCAGAGGTTTACAGCATGGAAACAGGCCCTTTGGCCCAACTTGTCCATGCCGCCCTTATTTTTTTTTTAAACCCCTAAGATAATCCCAATTGCCCGCATTTGGTCCATATCCTTCTATACCCATCGTACCCATGTAACTATCTAAATGCTTTTTGAAAGATAAAATTGTACCCGCCTCTACTACTACCTCTGGCAGCTTGTTCCAGACACTCATCACACTCTGTGAAAAAATTGCTCCTCTGGACACTTTTGATTCTCTCCCCTGTCACCTTAAACTTATGCCCTCTAGTTTTAGACTCCCCTACCTCTGGGAAAAGATATTGACTATCTACCTTGTCTCTGCCCCTCATTATTTTGCAGATCTCTGTAAGGTCACCCCTTAGCTTCCTACGCTCCAGAGAGAAAAGTCCCAGTCTATTCAGCCTCTCCTTATAACTCAATCCATCAAGTCCCGGTAACATCCTAGTAAATCTTTTCTGCACTCTTCCTAGTTTAATAATATCCTTTCTATGATAGGGTGACCAGAATTGCACACAGTATTCCCAAGTGTGGCCTTACCAATGTCTTGTACAACTTCAACAAGACGTCCCAACTCCTGTATTCAATGTTCTGAGCGATGAAACCAAGCATGCCGAATGCCTTCTTTACCACTCTGTCCACCAGTAACTCCACTTTCAAGGAGCTATGAACATGTACCCCTAGATCTCTTTGTTCTGTAACTCTCCCCAACGCCCTACCATTAACTGAGCAAGTCCTGCCCCGGTTCAATCTACCAAAATGCATTACCTCACATTTGTCTAAATTAAACTCCATCTGCCATTCGTCAGCCCACTGGCCCAATTAATCAAGATCCCGCTGCAATTGGAGATAACCTTCCTCACTGTCCACCATGCCACCAATCTTGGTGTCATCTGCAAGCTTACTAACCATGCCCCCTATATTCTCATCCAAATCATTAATATAAATGACAAATAACAGTGGGCCCAGCACTGATCCCTGAGGCACACCGCTGGTCACAGGCCTCCAGTTTGAAAAACAACTCTCTACAACCACCCTCTGGCTCCTGTCACGAAGCCAATTTTGTATCCATTTTAGATACCTCACCCTGGATCCCGTGAGATTGAACCTTATGCAACAACCTACCATGCAGTACCTTGTCAAAGGCCTTGCTAAAGTCTATGTAGACAACATCAACTGCACTGCCCTCATCTACCTTCTTGGTTACCCCTTCAAATTACCTCAATCTAATTTGAGAGACATGACTTTCCACTCACAAAGCCATTAGAGGATAGAAACTCTCCTTGAATCCAGAAATCGCCCAGGTGGTCAGTGCCAAAGTTTTGTGTCAGTTTGTTATATCAGGATGACAATTCTGATGCAGTGCAATCTTTTGTATCAATGACAAACAGTTATCATTTGAAGTTTTTCTTAGGAAAAGAGACACTCCTATTCAAACAAACTTCTTTGGCCCTGCATCGATACCTTTTATGGACTCTCCATTTCTTCATAACATAGGTCTCCATTTGTTTGATGAAACCCCAGTGAGTAAATTGGCAGTGTTAGAAAAACTGCCCACTGTTTACCACGGCTGTTTCCTTCAAATTTTGGAAAGAATAAAGTTAGACAATAATAGACAAGAATATGGTTTCTCCTAGGACGTTTTTCATAACTTATTCTGTATAATGGAATTTGTTTTTGTGCCATGTCAAATGGCACAAAAATGCAATGTGCTTACTGAAGATTTTCAAATGATCTACAAACCTGGGATATGATTTGGACACAAGCTTTTAATGAGGCATGAGGCCAAAGTAATTCATAGCCGTTAATAATTCTTTTTAGCCAAGAGCAGGATCCTATATCAAATCATTAAAAATAAAGTTTAGTAGATTCTGATATGGGAAAATTCAATATGAAAACGTTGTCACATATACTTGTATTTAATCTGAGAAATTAGTGCACCAGCCAAAACATATTCAAAGATTAAGCTATCATTGTATTCGTTTCCCTAAAAACATTTTTCTTGTTAATCATACCAAATGTTTTGCCATTAGACAAAAGTGTAATTATATTAGGACATGGCTGTCTAACTGGTCTCATTAATGGGGAGAATATAATTTTCAAATACATTCTCACTGTTCATTTACTTTGGTGAAAAGCTGTACCAGACTGTTTTCAGCATCAGGAGTCAATGTGATGCAAGGAGTCAAGATCATAACCATCAGTCTGGTTTCAGAAAAGCAAAGTGAACTGCCCATATTTTCTGACATTAAATTGATGAATGTACAAAATAATTTCAGAGATTAGAACATTCTAAATAATGTTTGCCCTAATACTGCAGTTAAGACACAGAGGGCAGCAACGTTGCTATAAAAGACAGAACATCAGGACAAGGAATACAAATTGTAATTTCAACAAAGGATTCAACAACTCCTTCTCAATTATCCTCTCTTTTCAATCTCTCACACACACACACACATTTTACAAGGAACTGGAATGAAGCGATTTTTAAATATTGAACCACTTTGGACAGATAGAATAAGTGGTATTTAAAATGGCAATTATAGCCAGTTGATTAAATGACTGTGCAATGGTCTCTTGAAATATTACTGCACTCTTTCCACTTAAAACATTCTATCTTTCTGCTGCCAAAGTACTTTGAGAAAACCTACAGCAATTTAAAAAAATACTATAATATAACTCAAAGGAACGACGACACAGTTAATCAACTAGCTATAATTACCTTTCTAAACCACTACATAAAATAGCTGTCAAAAATGTTCGAGCAACATTGAAGAATCAGCTGCGTTCCTGGGCTCCAAAAGCCTCACTTCAGCTACTTGAACATTCCCCAAAAGCCACCTTAGGCTTTAATTAGAAACAACGCCATTTCCTAACTTTTCAACTACAGGAGCTGCTTCAAGTCTCTGGAACCAAAGTAGAAGTGCTCCACATTTCTTTCAAATTACATGCATGCAAATTTCAGCTTCTGAAAGAACATGGCCATTGGTAACACAGCCCCAACTTAAAGCATGACACCACCACACAAGCCAGAAAATAAATGGATACAGATTTAATGTTTCAGATTTGTTACATTTCTATTATATATAGGTTGTCTGATGTCAGTTTACAAATCAATCATTGCTCCACGCCCATGTTTCCTTCAGTTGCCCTTTCTCTGTATCTGTTGCTTTTTGTTGGAGATCTTCAAAATGTCCAAAACACACATTCACACAGTGTCAGAGTTCTTAAAAGGTAACAGTGTTAAGCAAAGGTGCAAGTAAATATAACAGCCCAGTCTTAAAACAAGAAGCCTTTCAAATGAGAACCACTTTATAGTGAATACAATAAACAGCGAGTTAACAGGACAAACAGCAATCCCTGCACTTGGGCTGACTGTAAACATGATTGTTACCTAGTGTAAGCAGAAAAATATTGAAGAACCTTAGCAAACAAAGCAAAACATTTTAAAATGGAAGAACCGTTATCAGAAAGGTTGTAATCCAACTCCTGGATTATGACCAAATTAGATTTTTCTTTAAACAAGCAATTTTGAATATTTGAAGTCCTCAAAGTATTCAGCCTCATGACTCAACTGAGATTGGCACCTCAATTGATGTATGCTTGCTAAAGTCAGCCACATAAGGGTTAATATAGACAATTAGTAATTTGTTGCAAACCAGGCATTTATTTTTTTAACACTGAAATAAAGGACAAGGTTGACAATATAATATTGCTTTTCTTCTTCCAACCATATTAGCTCCATATGAACTTTTCCGTCAGGATCTTTATAATCAATTGCCAGCCTCTTGCCCAGGTAGCTATATCTTACGCCAGGTGTACAGTCAGAATGCATAGCTACAGGGGAGCTTACACACCAAAATAGTTTTTCCGCTTCATCCAGAACAGTCACATCAATTAAGCAACAGTGCTGAAATGGAATGAAATTTAAATTCAATAGAACACTTTGAAAGTAAATAAGGTAAAATAATGCCACAACTTAAATCCAATTGCGAAAGACAACGATTTAGTAATGTTTTCCAAAATTATATTGTGAAAACACCAACTTGCATTTTACAGTACAATGATAAAGCTACATTCTGACACATTTCACAGTTCAGGACAACTCGTAGCTTCAAGTAAACTTGCTAATCTGAAATCTGTAAATAACTCCCCAGGCCATTTTTCCTTCTCTGCCCCATAATTGGACAAAGTCAATGCTGAAATTTAGTTTTAGCCATCAGGTAATCATCCAGGTGCCACTCCTCAGACTTTTCAATGATAGCAATACCTGATTAGCTGTTACTGAATCAGAAGGTCATGAACTCCAGTTTCCATTCAGAAACTCAAACACATAATCTATGCCATGGATATGCCACCAGTGCATGATCGAGACAGTAAAGCACTGTCATTCGTCTGAGGCTCAGCTTGCTCTCTGATGGATTCCATGGTATTATTTGAAGATGATCAAGTGAATTGTCCTAGTGCCTGGCTAATACCTCTCTCTCAACCCCATGAAAGATTATCTGGACATGTATCTTGTTGTGTCCTAATATGCTGTGTTTCCCTACAATACAACAGTAACTGTATTTTGTTAAGTATTCCACTAGTTGTAAAGCATTTTGGCAAATCCTGAAGTAATGAAGAAAGCTTTATAAATGCGGGTTCTCTACTTTCCTTTTCCTGTCTTCATCTAAAGTCCATACAAAAAAAAAATCACCGAAAGTAGTCAATAATAGGAGCTCAGACTTTATCTTTATGCCCATCACTTTAACTTTTCTCAAATTAATTAATGTCCTGTTTATCATGCCATAATTGATTGGCTATTCAACTTGAGGATAATTTGCCTAAGGCTGGTGCAAAAATATCCCTCACTTTAATGAGATGAACCTCAATCATGTAACACCTCCAACTGGAATTAACAATTGATCTTTTAGCCTTTGTATTTGTTAGAGTGGCCCTGGTAAGGGAAAATATTATCAACAATATCTCAATCAATTCTTGGATCATGACCCAGTGTGGAACAATGAACCATCTAAACTGGGTACCATACAGTGAAAGAATACAATTCAAGACTTTCCTGATTTTTCTGCCTCAGCCAAGCTCACTGGAAAGATATTGGGTGGGATTTTCTGCACAATTCAACGCGTGTTCCATGGCAGTGGAGGTGGCCCGTCAATGTCTGGTGGTGGGATCTTCTGGTTCTGCCATTGTCAACAGAGTTTCCCGTTGGATGTACCCCTCGCCGCCAGAAAGCATGTGGCAGGGGTGCACCGCTGGCGTAAACTACCGGAAAATTCCGGTCATTGAGTGGAAGCCAAACACTTCCATTTTATGGTGAAAAGAGAAAAAGATACTCCAGACTACTGTCTCACATGAGTAAGTTGCTAGACAGAAATTACATGGATGGATGTACATCTCCTCTCATTTATATCATGGGTGTGTGGTCCAATGACAGATAAAGGATGGGAAAAGAGTTTGAAATCAAAGGATTTTCAAACCACAAACGAAAAAGCCAATTTCAGGACAAAAATACTAATTCTCATACCTGTATATTTCCTTTTAGGCACTCTGTATTCCAAGGGAAGGAGAGATTTCCACTGATGGTGCTGTGTTGTGATTCTTTCTTTGAACTGATAACCGTTATTCGCAAGAAGCCATTCTGAATATATTCTGAAATTGGGAAAGAGCTTTTAAGTTCAAAACACCGGAATTGAGTGATCAAGTAGTTAAAACTAAAATGCAAATGCGAAGGTTGGTAACAGGCTGAAGTTCTTGCCGCCTGTGTGGATGAGGGTGAAGTGTGCAGTTGTGGATGAGCAAACTGATCACATCATATTGCCATTCAAGTGGGAGAGCGAAAAGGAATATAGCAGTAATAGGAGACTGTACAGTGAGGGGCATAGGTACTGTTCACTGCAGATACAACACGGAGTTCTGAAGTTTTACTGCCTGTCCAGTGCTAGGGTTAAGGACATTTCTCAGATGGGGAAGAATTTGGAGTGGGAGAGTGAGGAACCAATTGGTGCCATCCACATAGGAACCAACCGGATAGGTATGACTAGGAATGATTCTCTGTGGAAAGTGAGTTTGAGGAGTTAGTATCTAAATTACAATGCGGAACCTCACAGGTAACAATCTCTGGACTGTTACCTGATCAATATTCAAACTCGAATCAGGACAACAGATTAGAGGATTGTGTGTGTGGCTGAAGGAGAGTTGCAGAAGACAGAGGATTTGCTTCATGGGTCCCTGGCACTAATACTGGGAAAAGAGGGAGCTGTGCCAATGGGACAAGATACACTTAAATTGAGGTGGGACCACTCTCTTGGCAAACTGAAAAATTAGAGGAGTGGTAGGTTTTTCAAATTAATGTCCTTTAGGGAAGGAAATCTGCCATCCTTACCCGGTCTGGCCTACATGTGACTCCAGAGCCACAGCGATGTGGTTGACTCTCAACTGCCCTCCAAGGGCAGCTAGGGATGGGCAGTAAATGCTGGCCAGCCAGCGATGCCCATGTCCCACAAATTAATAAAAAAAGGTGGGTATGAGCATTCAGTAAAGGGCAAAGAGCAATGTCAAAGGTATGAAGCAGAGTAGTGCTTTGGGTAAAAATAACAGGAGGGTTAGGAAGATGCAAAAAGCTTAAAGTAAATATAGCATTATTGACTAAGGTGACATTGGGGAAAATAAAGTTAAAGCAAAAGGCATTATATTTGAATGCATGGAAGTACCATCAGGACAACTGAAATTAATAGCACAGGTGTTCTAATAGTCATTTCAGAGAGATGGTTGCAGAGTAACAAAAGTTGGAAATTAAACATTCCAAGATATTTAACTTTTAGAAGAGATAGGGAAAACGGAATATAGATAATGACGCTTACATGCCAAGAACTTGTTAATACTCTGAGGATTTTTGCCATTGCCATCCTTTCAAGCAGTGAGTTCCAGATCCCCATCACCCTCAAACCTTCTGAGGAAGGTACGAATTGTCCCTTCAACTTGGCAAGGTGGCACTGCTGCCTCACAGCACCAGGGACCCAGGTTAGATTTTGGCCTTGGCTGACTGTGTGGAGTTTGTACGTACTCCCAGTGTCTGCACGCGTTTCCTCCGGGTGCTCTGGTTTCCTCCCTCAGTCCAAAGATGTGTAGGTTAGGTGAATTCACCGTGGTAAATGTGCACGGTTACAGGGGTAAAGCAGAGGGAAGTACTTGGGTGGGATGCTCTTTTGGAGAGTCGGTGCAGACTCGATGGGTGAGGTGGCCTCTTTCTGCACAGCAGGGATTCTATGGTTCTTATTTATAGCAAGAGAACGGATGGCCTGGCAGATTTTGTTCAGATGTCAAGATTTGTAACAAAGCCCGGACAGTGAATGCAAAGATGTACATTTTAATTTCTAGTCCTCCAGTTGGTTCTGCATAATTTGTTTGGCAATAATCATAATTCCAAGATTATGGATCCACTGTGCCGACACAGCTGTGGATTCCATGGTTCAGAGTAAAAGCAGAGAGCAAGGAAATCTTCTCTGCTTTGTCAGGGAAAGCAAACAAGGTACAACCACCAGTACTGACAATATCTTTCATACCAATAAATCAGTATTTCAAATTAAAATGGAAGCCTTCTTACCTTTTCTACAGAACAGGTTATGAAAACTACCAGACATATAGCAGCTTTTTCCATTATGCAAGGTAATATGGCAATGGTAGCCATGTAGTCCATACTCTGGATCAATGTCATCCAATACTGGCTCATGAGGTGGTGGCGAATATCGGCTTTATTTTCCAAAATAACAAACAGAGAGAAGAAAAATAAATTAGGCAAATCACCATGTCTGAAGGTCATAAAACTCTCAATACATATTTTGTAACACAATAACAACATATCAATGAAGGGGACATTATGTACTTGAAAAAGGATGGGGATTAAAGATGTCCAACCCACTTGCTGAATTATCACCTGTGATATAGAAATGTAAAAAGATTTATGGCAGAGGAAGTTGTTTGGTCCATCCTGTCCTTGCTGGCTGAAAAAGAGCTGATCAGGCTAATTCCACCCTCCAGCTCTGTAGGCACCTCAAGTGCATACGCAAATGCTTTTAAATTCTACCTCCCTGACCCCACTAACCTCTGGGTGAAAAAATTCCACAACTCTCCTTTAATCCTTTCACCAATGTTAAAATTTATGCCCTCTGGTTATTGACTTCTCTATAAATGGAAACACCATCTGGGCCCCTCAATTAGGTCTCCCCTTAATTTCCTCTGTTCCACAGAAGGTGATAGGAAGTGTTGTAATGCTTTTCACAATTACCGGAGATCTCAAAGTGATTTTACACCCAATGCAGTACTTCAGAAGTTTAGTCACTGTTATAATGTAGGAAATGTGGCAACCAATTTGCACAAGGCAAGCTTCCACAAACAGCAATCTGATAAAGACCTGATAAATCTGCTTTTACGATGTTGATTGAAGTCTGGAAGATATTGGAAATAATTTGCCTGCTCTTTTTCAAAACGTCAAAGGATCTTTTACAAGCAGGCAGTGCAGACGAGGGGTGGGATTTTACAGCCTCTCTTGTCCTGAAATTGTAAAGTCCCACCCGAGTCAACGGATTCCCGCGGCGGGCAGGGCGGTAAAATTCCAGCCATGGCCTCAATTCAACATCTCATCTAAAAGACAGCACCTCTGAAAATGTAACACTTCCTCATTACAGGTTTGGAGATTGTTATAATTTCTGTGCTCAAATCCTGGAGTGAGACCTGAACCCCAAACTTTATGACACAGAGACAAGAGTGCTACCAACTGAGCCAAAGCTAACGCATACCACTGCAACAATCCATCTTATCCAATCTTTCCATATAGCTATAATTCCCTTTCTTGGCAGCGATCTCTTCTATATCCACTCTCATGGAATGATATCCTTCCTTTAATAAGGTGACAAAGAACAGTACAGCACAGGAACAGGCCCTTCGGCCCACCAAGTCTGTGTCAACACAGATGCCTCTCTGATAATTTCTTGCCTCTCCATGGTCCTATTCATGTATCTATCCAGATGTCTCTTGAACATTGTTGTAGAATCTGCTTCCCCCGCCTCCTTTGGCAGCACGTTCCAAGCATTCACCACCCTCTGTGGAAAAACTTGCCCCTTTCATCTCTTTTAAACTTTACCCCTTTCACTTTCAACATGTGCTCCTGAGTAATTGATCCTTTGGCCCTGGGAAAAAGACTCTGAGTATCCACTCTATTTAAGCCTGTCATAATCTTGTAAACCTCTATGAGGTCCCACCTCATCCTCCGACACTCCAATGAAAACAATCCAAATTTGTTCATAGTCCACATCCTCCAAACCAGGCAACTTCCTGGTAAATTGCTTCTGCATCTTTTGCAATGCATCAACATCCTTCCGGTAGTGTGGCAACCAGAATTATACACAATACTCCAAATGCGGCCTAACCAAAGTCTTATACAGCTGCAACATGATTTTCCAATTCCTATACTCAACGCCCCAACCAATGAAGGCCATACAACTTCTTGACCACCTTGTCACCCAAGTTGCCACCTTCAGGGAACTGTGGATCTGCACACCTGAATCCCTCTATATGCTAATATTTTTAAGGGCTCTACCATTTACTGTATACTTTCCTTCTGCAGTAGACCTTCCAAATCGCCTCACCTCACGTTTGTCCGGGTTAAATTCCATCTGCCATCTTTCGGCCCAGCTCTCCAGCCGATTTATACCCTGCTGTATTCTCTGACAATCCTCCTCACTATCCGCTACTCTCCCAATTTTTGTATCATCTGCAAATTTATTAATCAGACACCTACATTTGCCTCCAAATCATTTATATATATTACAAACAGAGGCCCCAGCACTGGCCCTTGTGGAACACCGCTTGTCACAGTCCTCCAGTTAAAGAAAGTACCCTTCCATGCTACTCTTTGCTTTCTACACTCAAGCCAGTTTTGTATCCATCTTACCAGCTCACCTCGAATCCCATATGACATCACCTTCTGTATCAGCCTGCCATGAGGAACCTTATCAAAGGCTTTACTAAAGTCCACATATTCAACATCCACTGCCCTGCCCTGGTCAATTTTTCTTGTCACTTGCTCAAAGAACTCGCTCAAGTTTGTGAGACACAACCTCCCCTTCAAAAAGCAATGCTACTTATTACTAATAAGTAAGTTTGGGCAGGATTTCCAGAATTAGAGCTCCAGTGTCATTTAGGCTAAGGTGTAGAGCCCTTCCAGCTTTGTGCTAATTCAGACCCAAGTGCTTAAACATCAAGTTACAGCCTATTCTGCAGCAATTCTGCTTACCAGGTGTTTGATCCTAAAGTGCTCTTTTCAATAAGCTGATGGAAATGAAGACTTGCAGCGATGACAGCCAATTCTCCATCTTCCTAAACATTTTAAAAGAAGTGTTGGTGGTGAAGGAGAACACAATGTTTCATCTTTAGACTCTCAGTATTCATAGAGAAAATAATTCTGGTGCTGCTGT
The DNA here is from genome assembly GCF_964213995.1 of Mustelus asterias. Classification (NCBI taxonomy): domain Eukaryota; kingdom Metazoa; phylum Chordata; class Chondrichthyes; order Carcharhiniformes; family Triakidae; genus Mustelus; species Mustelus asterias. The sequence goes on along the minus strand of NC_135807.1, from coordinate 114,190,917 downwards.
CTATGGGTATGTACAAACTAAAAAAACACACAACCACTTTGCTACTTGACAGATACTGTAAAGCTAAAGCATGAGGTTACTACTTTATGCTAGCTGTCAGAACAGACAAGGATCTGCATATCTACTTCCTGCTGATAATGTTTCAATCATATTTCCAATATTAAAATATTGAGGAATGTGAATAGATTCCTGTACTGGGCATTTTTGGCATATTTTAGACCACAGAAACCCAAGATTGTTATGTTGAAATGCAGACATTAGGCAAGTATTTTTTTTACCTAGCAGTCTAGCTTGCTTTGTCAGTGATGTAAACACAGGAGAACTGAAAATATTGGAAAGATCTTATGAATGCAATAAACAAAACAGTTATACGTTTAAAAAAGATACTAATTTTTCATGTTACAATTTAATTTAGCACATAATTGAATCGAGAAGCATTTTCTGACTCTTAGCATGCAGAAATTAACTAATTTAAAAAGCATCTGAATCCCCATTATACTCAAATTCAAACAATCTGCAAACTGACAATTATTCTCTAAATTCATCTTCAAACATTTTATGACAGCACCTGTGAAGAGAGAACAGAAACATCATTGAGTCTGGAATACTCTTCTTCAGACTCTGTTCTCTCTCCACAGATGCTGTCAGACCGGTTGATATTTTCCAGTATTTTCTGTTTTTATTTCAGATTCCAGCATATGCAGTAATTTGCTTTTATTCAAACATTTTATGTTGTGTTATTTTTAGATCACACTTTCTGAAACCTAATATTACTATTTTTATTACTTCACATGTTTATTAGTCTAGACTCATGTCAATAGGTGTCACAACCAGGGATATAGTAATATTTGAGTCACTATATGCCCCATCAACATAGCCCCGCTTCAACCATTTGGCATCTCTTACGTTAATTCCTAATGTTTTCCAATGCAATTTTCAAATGGCCTCCTTTTACATTGCACATTTCCTATGCTATTTGTATTTGATATCAATATTAAATAGCATTTCTTCCCATATAGCAATATATTCTGCCCATTTTATTTATTTGCAAGTCATCATTTTACTGCTTTATACCAAAATGACAATATGCAATTCTCCAGGCAATTGTTACAATTATGAGGTTGATATGATTGTCATATCTTGGTAGTTTTAAAGTTTATTTATCAGTGTCATAAGTAGGTTTACATTAACACTGCAATGAAGTTACTGTGAAAATCCCCCAGTCGCCACACTCCGGCGCCTGTTTGGGTACACTGCGGGAGAATTTAGTATGGCCAATGCAACTAACCAGCACGTCTTTAAGACTGTGGGAGGAAACCGGAGAATCCGGAGGAAACCCACACAGACACGGGGAGAACGTGCAAACTCCGCACAGACAATGACCCAAGCCGGAATGGAACCCAGGTCCCTGGAACTGTGAGCCAGCAGTGGCTAACCACTGCGCCACCGTACTGTCTCTTTAAGGCAAAATGAATGGGTCACGTAACCTTTGCTGAAGTCTGGCTGACAGTCAACCTAGCTAGTTATAATGTTAGAGATAAAAGGGGCCCGATTGTTTTACTGGGAAGAAGGTGCGATGTGTTTATACTTGGAGACAATGTTAACAGCCTGTGTGCTAGTAGTGGATAGGCTGAGGGGCTCCAAAGTACAAGTAAAGGGCTGGGAATGTAGAGCTGTAGACAGTTGTGCCATCTTTTTACTTACAAGATGGAAGATAATTGGGATCTCAAGAATAGGTAATCAGCATTTCTACCTGGGTACCAGGCCTACGTGGTTCACGGTGCTACGGAGATAAGCTTCACGGGGGCATGAGTTCCAACTTACCCCTGAAAACTCAATGGCATTCTGCCAGGATCCAGGAGAAGAAGAGCAGATACAGGCAGCAATACAACATGGCCCACAGCACATGAATGCAGTTGGGTGCTCACGCTCAGATTGGAAAGAGCAAATTAATGAGTTATGTTGGAGTAAACTCAAACTTAAAGGATACAAGATGGTTACCTGGCACAAAATGGACTCTGGGAAAAGACATTAAGATGTACTGACTTGGGCACAGACATTGCACAACGAGTTAAAACCTGTTAGTGTCTAAATTACTGCAAGAAATAAATCAGACCTCGAGGCACCTTAGCTGGAGATAAAGCAGAACCAAAACAATGAGTTTTTGTCACGAGATCAGTCGTTGAAGGGGGGCATAAATGCATAAATGTATCTATTCTATGTATAACGATGTGCTAACGGCTAATGTCCGTACTTGTCCATTATTTGAAAATGTATAAAAGATGCTCAACTGCCATTGTAAAGTTGAGAAGGTGACTGCGTGCACTGCGGAGAGCCCAGCGCTTCTGCCAAAGCTTTGTCCGATAAAACTGCGTGTTGAATCTTTAGATCTGACTCCGAGTGATGATTTTCCCACAACAAATTAGCGTAGTCGGCAAAGGATCTCACTGCTGGTGAGTTGATCGGTTGGCCTCGATCAGTGAACTGGAGTAGAGATTATTGAACCTGTGGAAGTCAGACTGAGCCAACAATGCAGTTAAAAATGGGCGAAAATTAGGGGAACTTAGGGGTACTATCGGATAGAAACAGGAATGGATTACTTGTGCTGATCGACTAAGGACAAGGGAGTGCCTGTCTCAAACGCGCAGCCTTAGACCGGTTGTTAAGAGGGGAAATCCCCCACGCGAAGGTCAGGACCCTAAAGTGGGCGTAGAGGCACCAAGGCACTTAGGATCGTGAAGCACAAGTGACAAAGGTCATTTAGCATCAAACTCTGTAGTGGCGAACAAACGCAGAGTTTGCCACCTGTTTGCATAAAGGTTTGTGTACTTGTCTGTCTCGTCGTAAAGCGGTGTGGTAAGGAGCTGATCACCCTGACCTAGAGCCGGACTCCGGTGGAGGAAATACATTGCCGAGGAGATAATCGTGGCCGTGAGTATAAATAGAAACCCTAACGGTGGAGAAAACACGTTGCCAAGGAAGTAATCATGGCCGGGGCGTAGAAGTCTGCAAGATGGCAGGTAGAGAAACTAAGTGGGGACCTGCAGGTTCTCTTATTGATAAATATATGACAGACAGACACGCGTTGATTAAGAAGATGCAAAGGGATGGCTGGGATGTTTCTCAGACCTTAGAACAACAGAGAAAGTGGGTAGAAGGGGAAAAGAGAGACAAAACAAAAAAGGCAGGGGTATTATTAGTACATCAATTAGCTGGACTAATTGAACAAGTAGTCGCCTCCACTAAAAAGTGGAACGAAGATAAGGATAAGATTAAAAAATTAGAATCCAGAGTAAGGGCATTGGAGAAAAGGAATCGAGTATTAGAGGAGAATCAATGGGGAGGGGAAACTGTTCCTCTGCCCCCTTATGAGTCCACACAACAGGGACCAACTGCCCCTCCAAAGGAAGGGAAAGCGCTAGAACACAACTTGGCACCAGTAACCCGAGGGGGAACGGACGCGCAGCCAACAGCAAATTACAAACCATTCATCCCGGGTGAAAGACAACAGATAATGGCCTCCCTGGGTAAACTACAACCTAAAAGCGCAAATACAAAATTTTGGGAAGAATTAGATACGGTTTGGGTAGGACACCAACTGCACTTAAGGGATATACACCAATTGGTTAGGGCCGCATGTTCAGCGGATAAATGGAGGCAGGGAGCCGGAGGGCCCGCCATTCCCCCAGCACAAGACTACAGTGGGGGACGTTGGACACACACAGTAGCCCTAACAGCAGAAATAGATGCCCAACAGGCACCCTTCGCCCTGTTTAAAACAGAAGTCCAGAGAGTTTTAGGAAATGCTCCTACTAATTGGAGTGGAATCACAATGACCAAGCAACAAAAGGAGGAAGGAGTATCTGAATATGGGGAACGGTTGTTCCAAGTATACCAGGAATGCTCAGATTAATTCTCCTTCCCACAGTCAATCAAAATTTCATACTCAAGTAAACCCAGGTCGTGGGGATCGAGCCTTCATCCAGGCTTTCAAGGATGGGCTCTCCAGTGCTCACCAAACCATCCTAAAGATGGGAGTGATCATGTCCCAGGATTATGACGAACAGGTGGAATCTGGTGAAGAACTGGTGGAGAAATCTCAGATGAAGGTAAAACAGGAAAGAGTAGCTGCCTACGGTAGTGGAACTAAGCCCAAACTGCCCTGTCACAATTGTGGCCGACGAGGACATTTTGCAAAGGAATGCTGGGTCCCAAGGAAAGGGAATACATTTGGAAACAGTGGGAAACATTGTAATTATTGTAATAAAAATGGACCCACGGAAGCAATATGTTGGGACAAACATGGGAGACCCCAACCCCGATCCATGTCCACAGCAGGATTGGAGGAACTAAGGAACCTCCGAGATCAGCAAGACTGACGGCCTGCAGTCCCCATTCATAAAGGGTAAGAAGGAGGGAAGGATCTGTGTGTCTGCACTAGTAGGGGGCAGGCAATGTGAGATGCTGGTGGACACAGGAGCATCCACATCTGTCACCGACCTTCCCTTACCCACTACAAGTAGGATGATTTGTCTAACAGGGATAGGAGGGAACAAAACACCTGCCTACCTGAGCGAGACCACGTTAGTAGAAATAAATAATTTGTATATACCTATGAGATTCTATGTAAAAATAACGAGGGTACAATAACGGGAAATTATTTAATGAAGGAGTATGAAATTTTGATTGACTGTGGGAAGGAGAATTAATCTGGCCAAAACAGGACGGTCGGAAAACCGGAATGGTTTTCACAAGTATTAGTTTCTTTCCACTTAGTTTCTCTACCTGCCATCTTACAGACTTCTATGCCCCCGGCCACGATTACTTCCTTAGCAATGTGTTTTCTCCACTGTTAGGGTTTCTATTTATACTCACTACCCTGGCCAAAAACTCACAAGTCACCTCGAGACTATCAAGGTGGCCACAGCCACCACCAGAGACTGGCGACTAGAAACAGAGGGGTTTGGAGCCATCTGTGCCTCCGTCCCCGGAGCATGGGCCGAAACTAAATTAGACACTGGCCTAACCAAAACTGACCCGATAAAGGTGCCCGGACCAGAGCACAAGCCCCACCAACAATACCCGATAAAACCGGAAGCAAAGGCAGCGGTAGTAGAAATAGTTAAAGGGTTAGTGGAAAAAGGAATCCTGAGGGAAACTACGAGTACCACTAACTCCCCAACCTGGCCCGTGAGCAAACCCAACGGAAGTTACAGACTCACAATATACTACACCAGCCTCAATGAAGTCACGTCCAAATTGCACCTCATTGTAGCAAGCCCCTCGACAATCCTGAATGGATTTTCACCGGAGCATAAAATCTTTACCGTATTGGATATAGGCAATGGATTCTGGTCCCTACTCTTGGATCCCGAATCCCAAGACAAATTCGCATTTATAATGGGAGACAAACAGTACACTTGGACTCGCCTACCGCAGGGATTCCACAATAGCCCCACCATCTTCCATCGAGTAATGAGTGACATCCTGAAAATGGTTGAACTACCAGAGGGTAGCACGATTCTACAATACGTGGATAATATATTAATAGCCTCAGAATCTAAGTCAGGACATCAGGGAGCACTATACCGAGTGTAGAAGGAACTGAAAACCGCAGGGTTAAAGGTGAGCCCCAAAAAGGTACAAAATCGGGAAAGCACAAGTCCTGTACCTGGGACACATAATATCACAGGGCTTAAAGAGATGCCAACAGACCGAAAGAAGGCGGTACAACAAATGCCGCGGCCAGTCACCGTAAGAGGAGTCAGGAAGGTGCTGGGACTGTTTAATTATAGCCAAAGTTTTATCCCAGAATTCGCAAAATTGGCAGAATCTATACAGAAGCTAGTTAAAGGGGGAAAGCCAGCTTTAAACTCCATAGAATGGGGACCTGAGCAAGAAGAGGCCTATAATAAGTTAAAGGCAGAACTGATATCAGCCTCCAGACTGGGACTACCAGATTCCAATAAAGATTTCCACATACACTGTAATAACGAAGGGGGGTGCTACTCTGCAGTAGTAACGCAGGATCATGGCGATAAACGGAGACCCATAGGTTACTATTCAACAGCAGAAGGGCCGGTAGTTTCCGGACTGCCAAGGTGCATAGCCGCCTTAGATTGCGCCGCCTGGGCCGTAAAGGTTAGCGAACCAATAGTAATGGCAGGAAATATAATCCTCCACACCAAACACACCTTGGTGGAAATACTAAATACAGGAAAGCTAAAGTCCATCTCGAACATGAGAAGGGCTAAATGGGAAGCCGTCCTCCTACCTCCCAGCAAATCAGTTATAATAGTAAGAGACACAGGAGATAACCCAGCAGAAGGAATTTTGGATACAGGAGAACCACATAACTGTGGAGACGTAGATACGGATATAGAAGAAGGTAGAGTAAAGGATGTACCTTCAGCAACAGCTGAGGAGACCCTTTTTGTAGATGGCTCACGTAAATACGTGGAAGGATCACCCCGGACAGGGTGGGCAGTAGTAAATGACAAACTGGAAACGGTAAAGTCAGAAAGAATTAACGGAGGTCTATCCACGCAGGTGGCGGAACTAGTGGCACTCACAAAGGCACTAGAATTGTCCGAAGGAAAGACGGTAAACATATATACCGATAGTAGGTACGCATTCGGGGTAATACACGATTATATGACAGCATGGGGTAGAAGGGGGTTTGTAAGCACGGGAGGAACTCCTATTAAACATCAACAAAGGATTGAGGCATTACTAAAAGCCAGCGAAAAACCTCAAGAAGCGGCAGTAATAAAAATCAAAGCACATCAGAAGGAACCAGAAAGGGATAACCCAGATTGGTTAAAATACAAAGGGAACCAAGCCGCAGATAGAGCAGCGCAATTAGTGTTAGAACAGGAGGCAGTTGGCGAGCTGCCAATAGCAGTAACGGGCCAGACAGGAGACGCAATAGGTATTCGGGACTTACACGAAGACACCTTGGACGAGGAAAAGGGTAAGTGGGAAGCACAGGGAGCGAGCAGAGGGACTGATAATGTTTGGAGATGAAATGACAAGCTAATGGCACTGGAGTGCATACAAAACACCCTCTTGGAACTACACCATGGACTCTCACATGCGGGAAGAGAGGCCATGGCAATTAGTATAGGAAAAGAATGGTGGTGGAAAGAAATGGGAAGGGACATAGCCCGACACTGTCACCGATGCGTGACATGCGCGCAATACAACCCCGGTCGACCCATAAAAATTAAGATGGGACACCAGCCCCGACCAAAGGGGCCCTGGGAACATCTGCAAATAGATTTCACAGGGCCACTACCACAATCCCACGGAAAACCTATTGTTTGGCTATTATAGATCAGTTTACCAGGTGGGTAGAAGTGTTCCCTACCAGAAATTGTACTGCTACCACGATGGCTAGAATATTGGCGGAGAAAGTAATCCCTAGATGGGGAATACCCATTCGGATCAAGGGACACACTTCACCAGAAAGGTGGTAAAAAGTGTGCTAACTGATGGGAATAAAACAAAAATTCCACATCCCCTACCACCCACAGAGTTCTGGAATGGTGGAACGCATGAACAGAACCCTTAAGAATGCCCTGGCTAAGGCCATGCAAACGTCAGGAAAAATGTGGACAGAAGTATTACCTACTATATTAATGAGGTTAAGAGCCACCACAAACCAGACAACCGGATTAACCCCTTATGAACTAATGACAGGACGGGCGATGCAATTACCAGAAAGCATCATAACAGGTGGGGCCGATGTAGGTCCACTAAAAGACAAAATTAAACGATATGTTTTGGAACTAAGCACCCAACTAAAAGGGATGCGTAAAGTAGTAAAGGACAAACAGGAAGAAAGAGACGCACAGAGAGAGCTTGAAATGCTCCCTGACGTCGCGTCATGGTAAAAACATTACCTGAAAAGCCAGGGTTTGCACCAAAATGGAATGAGCCACATGAGGTCATAATTAGTGGAGATACCTGTGCCAGCCTGGACATAAGGGGGAAGGTGTATGGAAACATTGGACCCAGCTGAAATTATACAAAGAAACGAATGAATGATATTAAAGTGACCAGAGTGCTTTCCCTAGAACAGGTGACGACTACAAGCAAGATTAATTGACGCGTTCAGGTTGGCAATATAGCCTTTGGGAAGTTAACATATAGTAATAAGATTGATACTTGCCTGTTGCGAACATGCTTAAGATCGCGTATATAATTGCATTACTCTATGTTGTCGCGATTGTAAGATTAACAGGACTAGAGGATAACTTATTCTACAAGGCTCACGTACATTTACATGGTAATCGAACCGTGTGTTACCCACTAGCCCAATCTGTAGAGGCCCTATTTGTGGCCACCCCTGGGTGGACCCCTCATGACTTATATAGGGCAGATACCTCGGACGCACCCTGTAAAGGACAAACAGGCAAATATAAAAGGGGTATACAGGGAAAACCCCGCAGATCCTGTGTGCAGGGGGCTCCAGGGAGTGGGAGGAAGAGTATGCTCAGACGATGCAAGCGACCCGCTTTGCTTCTCGGGGCAGGGATTGGGGTGTGTATATGCCTTGGTCCCCAAGAATGTTTCCTGCATACAGACGCAGTGTGCCCGTCAGCACTGTCGGGTAAATAGAGGTCAGTTTACTTGTACCTGTAACGAGCAAAGATGCCTGAACGTGACCGCGGGGAGACAACTCATTTGTGGTCAGTGTAATGGGACTCATGTCAGCTCAGCCGCATGGACAGACCCGTTTGACACTTACCAATTAATAGGATCAGGCAGAAAGTCAAATGAACCAAGCAATTGGCAGTATATACAGTTCGTACAGACCAATAACCAGGATATTAAATGGTACCGAGCCAAGAAGGGATTTGTGTTCCTCCTCAACGGCACCTTCACGATGGCAACACCAACCCTCCCGACCCTTTTTGCAGTAGGAACAATAGGACCACTCACTGTTCCATGCCCTCAGAAGGGGCATATCCGGAGAAAGAAAGTGACCCGGGCCATCAGCAAGGAATTCTGTGCCGATTGGGAAGTCCCGGTCACACTGGGATCGTCACTCGGCTACGGGTTCCTTGGGACCCTGTCTCTGTGGGGGGGGGGGGGGGGGGGGGTGCAGCAGGAGTAATTAGTGCCAAAATTAGAAACCATCTTATCTGTGGATTAACCATCCTGGAAAACAGTACATCAAAGGTACTGGAGGCCGTCAACCAAGAACTGGCTGAATTAAGATTATACGCGCAGCAGACCTGCTATGCCGTAGACCATCAATTAGCCCAACAGGGGGGAGTATGCACAGTAATAGGAGACAAATGTATAACGCATGTTACAGATGAATCCTACAACATCACCCAAGTCATTAATGACATAAGAAAGCAGCTTGATGACTTTAGACAAGGCTCCACGAAGGGGAATAGCTGGCTCGAATGGTTATTGGGCGGATCCTGGGGGTCCTATTTAATGCATGGACTGATTATTCTCGTTGCAATAATTGTCTGTTGCCTAATTGTCGGATGTCTTAATGTCTGCTGTAAAGTCATGATGACTCGGATTGTGCCAGGGGCCAGTGTGGTCACCAAAGAAGAGCACCTGATGGGAACACCCAAAGACACCGAGGACGACGACGATGAAGGAAAGGGCGAGAAGATGGATGTCTACCCGTGAACGCGCGACCTGTTGGTTATGGGCCAGGCAGGTCAATTGCCGGACCCACGATGCTGCTATTGTTGGTCCATTGGATTATTAGATCATAATCCTGACCAAAAGGGGGAGTTGTTGGAGTAAACTCAAAATTAAAGGATACAAGATGGTTACCTGGCACAAAATGGACTCTGGGAAAAGACATTAAGATGTACTGACTTGGGCACAGACATTGCACAACGAGTTAAAACCTGTTAGTGTCTAAATTACTGCAGGAAATAAATCAGATCTCGAGGCACCTTAGCTGGAGATAAAGCAGAACCAAAACAATGAGTTTTTGTCACGAGATCAGTCGTTGAAGGGGGGCATAAATGCATAAATGTATCTACTCTATGTATAATGATGTGCTAACGGCTAATGTCTGTACTTGTCCATTATTTGAAAATGTATAAAAGATGCTCAACTGCCATTGTAAAGTTGAGAAGGTGACTGCGTGCACTGTGGAGAGCCCAGCGTTTCTCCCAAAGCTTTGTCCGATAAAACTGCATGTTGAATCTTTTGATCTGACTCCGAGTGGTGATTTTTCCACAACAGTTATAACATAGCTGAAAGATTTTCCTAGCTATAGCTCTAGGGAGAAGTCGCCAGGAAAGCTTACAGTGCAAAAGACAGTTCTGGAGTTACAAGTTACACAGGGAAAGAAGAAAAAAATCTGAAGTAAACCCTAGGACTCAGAATAGTGTTAGGGTCAAATCCCATCATGGGAAGTTGCGAAAGAGTTTAATTTATTTTTGTGGGATCTTGTTATGTCAATTAATTTTTGTGTTTCCTATATTACAACAGTAATTATATTTCAACACTTTGGGAAGTTGCAAGACTGAAAGACACTCAAACAAATGCTAATTCTTTCCTTTGTTAAAGACACTCAAACAAATGCTAATTCTTTCCTTTGTTAAACATGAATGCAAAGCAAGTTAAAACCAGTTGTTAACTCACTTGCCAGCATCCCAGCAACATGCCAGGGTATAAGCACTGTAGCTTGACAAGCTTGTCACCACCAATATACGTACTCGATTCTTCCAGATTTGTTAGATTATACTCTGCAAGTAGAGATCGCCTGCGAGGTCTAAAAATAAAATTTGAAATTAATCACAAGACATGCACCAGTTTGAGGGATTGTTCAGATTTATCTCTTACAGAAAATGAAAGGTTATTTCAATTTTCTGAAAGTTTAAGCAGCAAAGTCACATGGTACCACAGAAAACTAAAATTTCAAGTTAAAGTGAGAGTGATAAACGTGGGAGAATTTTCCCACGTTTAAAGCTGAATACTGATATGAGGTAATTAGAAAAAATGAGGGGGGAAAAAGACTTGCTCCTAATTTTCCCCTAGTACCAAAGCACAACTGCTCAAAACACGAATGTAGTATTGTAATTATGGTGGAATTATTTCCCCCCCCCCCCCCACCCCCACCAAACAGGCTGCATGAGAGGCATAAAATCAAAAGGTATGGCAGGACCACTTGCCCGTATCCACAGTAATTTTACCACCAACAGGGAGGCAACAGGTCTGTCCTTGAGTCAATTGAGGCCTTTAAGTATGGCATCAGTGATGGGGGAGGTGGGCGCTTCCCTCCTGTTCAGGCACCCTGTGCCTAACAGGGGACTCTCTCCACAGAACTGCCCACCCATCCCTTCACCTGGCCCCGGCAAAGCATCCCCATTCAACTTCTAATCTGGCTCCTGCATTGATTTTCACTGGGCACTTCTGCAGTCCCAGAAGCAGCCACCTTTCCCGGTGGTACTGCTGGAATTAGAGAAAGGTAATTAGTCATAGTCCCACAAAGGACCATAGACATCTGGCTCCATTAAAGAGAGACAAATGATTATCTAGAGCTTGACATGCACTAGTGTGGGGCAAGGAAAGGAGGAAGGCCTCATACAGCTACTACAACCATTTACAAGGATTGTGTTAACGCAGTTTCCACCCGAATCCAATCTGACAAGACGACTGCTTAAGGACACACATAATACCTTGAAGAATCCTTCCACTCAACCCAGCAGAGGTTAAATGCCAAACACATCAAAGGTATAGAGACTTTGACAGATCTGGAGATTTTCTACAGTATTTGCCAGCCAGCCTGTTATAGATCATTACTGATGCTGCATTCTATAAAACATAATCCCTTATGAAATCTTAAATGACTCATGAAATGGGGAGAAAAATAAAGACAGGAATCTGGATGCTGGACCATCAGAACATGCATGATGCAAGTGATGCTTTAATAGCAACTAAGTTCAGGTTGGTTATTCTTGACTCACCAACTATATCTACCTCATACAAACACAGTCTTGTGATCCTCAGTACACATTAATGTTGAGGAGCTTTTTCTGACTTATATGAAGCACTGAAAATTATGCTTGATCTTCAAGTAGTAGAAACAGCTGCAGCAACTTGTTCTCAACTTCTGGATCTGGACCGTCTTCTTCAGCTTGCTTGTACTGCACCAGTGGACTCATCAACTATTACAGCCCATCTTGGATTGATCGAGTCCTTTTATATCTTTTAAACAGGTTCAATTCACCAGTTTTTGTTTCCAAACCTTTTTATTTTAGTTTCCTTAGAAACGGGAGGCTCAGATTCCTTTATGTTTACCAGTTTTGTTTCCATTTCAGTTCAGTTTCTGTTTTAGTTAGCATCTGCCTCAAAAAACACAACTTAAGAGATTTCCTCACAATATCCCTCATCTTCTAGCAATCATCTTCTGACATTCCTCAATGGTGGGTGGATGGAAGAGAGTGGCACAGAAAAAAAGCACTGGGCAGATACAGACTTATATTATCCTTATTGGTGAACAGTTCAATATTGACAGATTGTTCAGATACGTTTCTGGCTCATTATCCTGCAACCCTATACCTACATGAGTGCAATCCATTGTGTCCTGGACATTAGGAAAGGAAGCCATATTTGTAAATCTCAGAGTTCTCTTATTGTGAAGCGTGATGTGCTATTTGCTCAGGCAGGGAAGGTATCAGTCATGTCTTTTTGAAAGGAACCCACATCCAAGAGCTATGGGGTTGATGAGCTTGACAGCCACTGGCAATGGGTGGACCCTGGCTTCAGCAGATAACAGGTCCTATTAAAATGGGCTGCATAAGTCAGCAACAGCTTGCATAAGAAAACTTAGGACGGAATTTGGCAAAGTGTCAGTTTCTCTGAGAAAACCAGTGCCAACAGTAGGAAATCTCACAGAATATTGAGCCTCTTTCACACATTTTTTTCCCCACATGAATCACGCCACACTCAGAGTGGCAGATTGTCAAACGATGAGCGAATTTAATCTCTGCAATTAGTGGAGCACTCTATACAAATGCCTCCCCAGCACTCGTTCCAGATCCAATCTTGGGGATGGCTGCCAGCAAGCAGCACCACGATTCTGAGAGCACACCCTGACCAAACTTCTGGAAGATGTGCAGCAGTGGTGGGATGTCCTCTATCCACAGCCACGCAGATTTCCTTCCAGCAAGGTGACCACCCCTGCCTGGGAGACAATGGGAGCCTTAGTCAGTGCCAACTTGCTACATGAGAGGACGGGGCAGCAGTGTCACAAGATAATGAATGACCTTCTCCAAACTCATCTCAAAACTCCGTGGCATAGGGCTTGGCTCCTCTCTCTGCAACTGGATCCGAGACTTCACTACAATTAGGTAATGACACTCCCTCCACAATTATCAACACCGGTTCCCGCAAGGCTGTGTTGTCCTCAGCCCCTTACTATACTCCTTATATGCTTCTGACTGAGTGGCCAAATTCCATTCCTACTCCTTTTTCAAATTTGCTGATGACACCACTACAGTGGGCCTGATATCAAACAATGACAGGATGGAGTACAGGAAGGAGATGCAATGACAGTAAAATGAAGGAGATAATCATTGATTTCAGGAAACGTAGTGGAGAACTTGCCCCAGTCTATATCAGCGGTGATGAAGTGAAAATGGTCGAGAGCCTCATGTTTCTAGATGCCCAGATCACCAACAACCTGTCCTGATCCCCCAAACCGACACTATAGTTAAGAAAGCCCACCAATACCTCTACTTTCTCAGAAGGCTAAGGAAATTCAGCATGTCCACGACGACTCTCAGCAATTTTTACAGGTGCACCATAGAAAGCATCCTTTCCGGGTGCATCACAGCTTGGTAAGGCTTCTGCTCTGACAAAGACCGCAAGAAACTAGAGTTGTGAACGTAGCCCAGTCCATCACGAAAACCAGCTTTGCATCCATTGACTCCATCAAACTTCTTGCTGCCTCGGGAAAGCAGGCAGCATAATCAAGGACCCCACGCGCTCCAGATATATTCCCTTCCACCTTTTTCCATCAGGAAAAGGAAACATGTCTGAAAACATGTACCAACCATCTCAAGAACAGCTTTTTCCCTGCTGCCATCAAACTTTTGAATGGTCCTATCACATATTAAGCTGATCTTTCTCCTCACCCAATCAGTTACCAAATAACATTATATTCTGCACCCTATCTTTTCCCTATGTACTCTATGAACATTGTGTTTTGTCTGTATAGCTGGCAAGGAACAATATTTTTCACCGTATCCCAATACATGTGATAATAAATCAACTCAATCAACAACTTCAGCAGATGAACTCTCTCCTCCATTCCCATCGTTTCACTTGTCCACTTTTTAAAAAAAAATATCACTTTCCATCTTTCTCCCCTCCCTCCCCCAGGGCATCCGTTACATGTTTCAGGTTGTCTCTTGACACTTTGCTTACCTTTGTTCTGCCATTTACACATTGATCTCTTAATGGCCACTACCAGCATCTTTCTTAGCCATAATCACCACCTTTTACGTTTCTTTGAGTTTTTGTCTATGATATCTTTGTCAATCCCACACCCCACCCCGTAACAGTATCCTATATTCTATTATCTTCAGCTTTGATGAAGGGTCATCCAGATTTGAAACGCTGGCTCGATTCTCTCTCCACAGATGCTGTCAGACCTGCTGAGATTTTCCAGCATTTTGGTTTTTTTTCAAATACTAATTTTCCTGTTTCTTCAGGTTGATATTATTGCTCCTCTTCTTTACACTCATCAAAAACGAGTGAAGCAAAAACAAAACTCATGACAAACTGTGAGCTTTTAAAGAAGCTGGGTAAAAATCAAGACAACAGTCAAAATTGTGAGAAGTGTATTTCCAAGGCAATGACAGCAAGATCATAACGACCTCAGTGGCTGTACATGAAATGAGAAGCGGCATTTAAAAGTAATGTGAAAACAATGCTTCTAAGGTTTTATTCACTAGCATGCTCATTGGGTGGAACCTCGATCCGTCCAATTAAAACCAACATTCCTTTGACAATATTTAATTTACACCTGACACAACTGACTCTTTTTGGCAGGTGTATTTCCAACAGTCACAAAAATAAAAAAAGATATTCAGTGAGCTTCAAGTGGCAATTATAAATAATTTACCACAAGGGTGGTTTGGGGTAAATTGGGTTCACTCATACTGGATAGGGAACATCCAACATACTACAATATAGAATGCTGGGACAGATTCATATCCATGACATTCTTCTGGGAGGGGGCAAGAGTTGATCATATAAAATTAATCGCATAAACCTCACACAAAATAGATCCAAAAAGCAAGCAAAAATGAACAGGCACTAAATAAGTATATGTACGTATTTAATGGTTAGATAGGGATGGATGAAGGAGGGATTAAATTTAAAATGATTTTATTTTCCTTTCAGTTGAAAACTGTCGAATATGGCACTGCTGGTTTAAGTAAAGTGAATGGCATGTACGTACCTACAAAGGGACAAAACCGTTGGAGTTAACATCTCCCCACTTTCTCCCCCCAACCTAATCATAGAAATATAGAAACATAGAAAAACTACAGCACAATACAGGCCATTCAGCCCACAAAGTTGTGCCGAACATGTCCCTACCTTAGCGATTACTAGACTTACCTATAACCCTCTATCTTACCAAGTTCCATGTACTTATCTAAAAGTCTCTTAACAGACCCTATCGAATCCGCCTCCACCACCGTTGCTGGCAACCCATTCCACGCACCCACCACCCTCAGTGAAAAACTTACCCCTGACATCTCCTCTGTACCTACTCCCCAGCACCTTAAACCGGTGTCCTCTTGTGGCAACCATTTCAGCCCTAGGAAAAAGCCTCTGACTATCCACTCGATCAATATCTCTCAACATCTTAAACACCTCTATCAGGTCACCCCTCATCTCTCCAAGGAGAAAAGGCCGAGCACACTCAGCCTATCCTCATAAGGCATGCTCCCCAACCTAGGCAACATCCTTGAAAATCTCCTCTGCACCCTTTCTATGGCTTCCACATCCTTCCTGTAATGAGGCGACCAGAACTGAGCACAGTACTCCAAGCGGGGTCTGACCAGGGTCTTATATAGCCGCAACATTATCTCACAACTCCGAAACTCAATTTCTCGACTGATGATGGCCAGTACACCATACGCCTTCTTAACCACAGCCTCAACCTGCACAGCTGCTTTGAGCATCCTATGAACTCGGACCCCAAGATCCTTCTGATCTTCCACTCTGCCAAGAGTCCTACCATTATTATATTCCGCCATCCTATTTGACCTGCCAAAATGAACCACCTCACACTTATCTGGGTTGAACTCCATCTGCCACTTCTCCGCCCAGTCTTACATCCTATCAATGTCTCGCTGCAACTTCTGACATCCCTCCACACTATCCACAACACCTCCAACCTTTGTGTCATCAGCAAACTTACCAACCCATCCCTCCACTTCCTCATCCAGGTCATTTATAAAAATCACAAAGAGTAAGGGTCCCAGAATAGATCGCTGGGGCACTCCACTGCTGACCGACCTCCATGCAGAATATGACCCATCTATAATCTATAGCCTTCTGTGGGCAAGCCAGTTCTGGATCCACAAAGCAATGTCCCCTTGGATCCCATGCCCCCTCACTTTCTCAATAAGCCTTGCATGGGGCACCTTATCAAATGCCTTGCTGAAGTCCATATATACATCTACTGCTCTTCCTTCATCATTGTGTTTAGTCACATCCTCAAAAAATTCAATTAGGCTCGTAAGGCATGATCTGCCTTTGACAAAGCCATGCTGACTATTCTTAATCATATTATACCTCTCCAAATGTTCATAAATCCTGCCTCTCAGGATCTTCTCCATCAACTTACCAACCACTGAGGTTAGACTCACTGGTCTATAATTTCCAGGGCTATCTCTACTCCCTTTCTTGAATAAAGGAACAACATTCGCAATCCTCCGGAACCTCTCCCGTCTCCATTGATGATGCAAAGATCATCGCCAGAGGCTCAGCAATCTCCTCCCTTGCCTCCCACAGTAGCCTGGGGTACATCTCATCCGGTCCCGGCGACTTATCTAAGTTGATGCTTTTCAAAAGCTCCAACTCATCCTCTTCCTTAATATCTACATGTTCAAGCTTTTCAGTCCACTGCAAGTCTGCACTACAACCACCAAGATCCTTTTCCATAGTGTATACTGAAGTAAAGTATTCATTAAGTACCTCTGCTATTACTTCCGGTTCCATGCAAACTTTCCCACCGTCACACTTGATAGGTCCTATTCTTTCACGTCTTATCCACTTGCTCTTCACATACTTGTAGAATGCCTTGGGGTTTTCCTTAATCCTGCCCGCTAAGGCCTTCTCATGACCCCTTCTGGCTCTCCTAAGTCCCTTCTCAAGATCCTTCCTATTAGTCGTATACTCGTCAAGATCTCTAACATTACCTAGCTCCCTGAAGCTTTTGTAAGCTTTTCTTTTCTTCTTGACTAGATTCATTACAGCCTTTGTACACCACAGTTCCTGTGACCTTCCATAACTTCCCTGTCTCATTGGAACGTTGCTATGCAGAACTCCAGACAAATATTCCCTGAAAATTTGCCACATTTCTTCTGTACATTTCCGAGAAAACCTCTTTCCAAACTAAGCCTCCAATTTCCTGCCTGATAGCCTCAATTTGATAAAATGCAGAAAATAAAAAGTTACAGTACTGAAAACAGTACATCATTTCTAAATGTTGTATGAACCAGAGTAATGCACTCTCATTAACTTTATGTTCTTACCAAATCTAAAAATGACTGGATATTACAAAGAAAAAACCTTATATAACCTTGAGTTTCAAATTTCCAGACTGACAGATAAGCAAGTGACTGCTCAATTAGGAACTGAAGAATTATAATATTAAAACATAAACTCTTAATTAGTCTCAAGTGTTAAGTCAATACACAGTCGGATTAAGCACTGTGCTGTTTCTCTTTATTGCAGGTGACTTGGAGCAGGTTTCTGGTCAGGGAGGGGAGGAGGGAAAGGTACTCCTAATCTGTAGTAATGAATCATTGTTAGTGACCGAGAGACCAAAGTAAACAATTTCAGCAGGGCTTGTGGTAGTTTCCTCCCCGTCTAGCCCAAAGGGCGGCACGGTAGCACAGTGGTTAGCACTGCTGCTTCACAGCTCCAGGGTCCCGGGTTCGATTCCCGGCTCGGGTCACTGTCTGTGTGGAGTTTGCACATTCTCCTCGTGTCTGCGTGGGTTTCCTCCGGGTGCTCCGGTTTCCTCCCACAGTCCAAAGATGTGTGGGTTAGGTTGATTGGCCAGGTTAAAAAAAAAAAATTGCCCCTTAAAGTCCTAAGATGCGTAGGTTAGAGGGATTAGCGGGTGAATATGTGGGGGTAGGGCCTGGGTGGGATTGTGGTCGGTGCAGACTCGATGGGCCAAATGGCCTCCTTCTGCACTGTAGGGTTTCTATGATATCACAGTTGCCAGAGAACATTTGGGGGTCACAGTATCAAACATTGCCACCATCAACAATAGCATGATGCAACAAGGTTAAAAGCAGCAGCAATTTCTTTTTCTTACTCAACGATTATTTTGGGAGCCTTAGCAACCTAACTCCCAGGATAGGTAACAACAATACAGTAGGAATGGATCTGTAGCACCATTATCTTCTGGAAGCAGTTTGCTCTCAACTACACCTGGTGCTATGCAAGACAAGCACAGTTTACAGTAGGTTTCCATGGGGTCTGTGCCCAGGAGGTCCAAGTAAATAGGAGGGCTGGTTGAAACTCAACATAATGTAGAACAACTGAATAGATAGCTGGATCAGTTTCATTTAAATATATGATAGTATGACACAGTCAGCTTTATCATGAATGTCTTGTGTAAAGATTCTACAGATCTCTCCATTTTTTAATACATATTAATGGATGACGCTGGCTGTCCCACAATGGAGGATTTCTAAATGTTCTTGTTGCCCTGGGCCACAAGACTTAAAATAAATTGGAGTGCAGAGATCACAAATTTACTTGCACAAAATTTACTTTGATGCATCTATTTCAGTGCCCACTAGAAGTCACGGAACAATTACAATGCTACTTAGAATCAAAATGGGAGCAACAGGATCAAAACCCCATTTTTCCTGTTTCATAGTTTCAAGTTTCACTGTTTGAGTGCAGGAAAGAAGTAAATCACTCTTACATCTGATTCATCATCTGTACTCATTTAACAATCAAGTACAGGTAAACATCACAAGCAGTAAACGTGGTTACATTCTATCATATGTTCTCTAGTAAGCTCACCCATTTGTTGCAGGAGTTTTACTTGGGCGGAACAACGGTGTGACTCCATATACACAAAGTACTTTCAGGCTAGAAAGAGGTGGCCAAACTGCACTGTTCCAACACAAAGTGGCAGATGTGTCACTGAAGTAGGCTTTGCTCTGTTCCTTAACATGTTCTTTCCCATTTCTTTCTTGAAGAACAACCATCCAAGTAATTCCCAGAGCTCTGTATACATAAAATGTTTTGAAGGAAGTAACTTATCATGGAGGTTGACTTAATTACAATGCTTAGAATCAGACAAACCCGAAAAGTTTGATTAAGTTTAAGGTCAATCTTCTTCAATGCACTGTTACAGAATACTGCATGTATTAACTTATATATTTTGGCACCGCTAATTCATCATCTGTCCTTTAAATTATGGCTAATGGTTGCAACAGCCTATGATTATTTTAGGTCAGATCACAGAAAATAAATTTTAATTCATTCTTTATTCACTTATGAGCGTTTCTGGCTATGCTAACATTTATTGCTGACCCTAACTACCCTAACTGTTTTCTTGCTTGCTCCAATCCACCTAACCAGCATGTTTTTCGGAATGTAGGAGGAAACCGGAGCACCTGGAGGAAACCCACGCAGATACGGGGAGAACGTGCAGACTCCTGCACAGACAGTGATCTGGGCTGAGAATTGAACCCGGGTCCCTGGCACTGTGAGGCAGCAGTGCTAACCACTGTCCCACAGAGTGATGTTAGACCGTCTTTCTAAACTGGTAATGTAATGACTAAGTGCTGCAAGAGGTTTAGAGTCTGTACATTTAGTCCAGAATCATTGCTCCAGCTCCAAATCACATTTTGAAAAGAAAAGTGGAAATGAAAAGACAGCAGCTGGTTTGGAATCTGGTATTAACGTTTAAATGTCCCAGCTCAGCAAAATCTGGCCACACAGAGCAGCAAATCGCAATAACAAATCACTGATGTGTTCAGTTAAGATTAGAATAACATAGTGCATTGCACCTGTTCAAAGCCTGGGTTGGAGGGGGTATTTTTACATCCCACTGAGTTGTAATAAGCTAATAATGATCAGGCATGATTACGTTTGGTCCAAGAGATGATGATGCATGGTGATTCTCAGAACATTCTCCCCGATGAGAGAATGACATAACATTTGTACTTCAACTGTCCTCTTCAACCCATGCTGTTCATCCACAAAACTTCATTCCCTTTAAACAGGCTTTTCAAGGGAAATTAGGGATGGAGAATAAGTGCTCGATCAAGAAGAAACTGCTTTAATTATTAACACAGTTATTAATGTTTGCGTATTTGTCACCAGAGGAAAATTGGCTGCCTTCATGAACCCTATTTTGTGGATCAGAAATAAAGCCATCTTCTCAACACCCAGGAAAGCAGAGCAAAAAGGTGGAATATTGCAGATGTTGAAATACAAACAAAAATGCTGGAATTATTCAGCAGGCTAGGCAGCATCTATGGCATGAGTATTTCCAGAATTTTCTGTTTAGATTTACAAATGTAAAGACATAGCCCTCAATTCTTCTAGAGCTATCAGAAAGTTATAGGTGCCTGGACACAGAAGTTGGTTTTTGATTAGCTGGGCCAGATGCACAGTGTGTGAAGGCCATCAACAAGTCAGAAAGAGGGATTGTAAAGTAGCAAAGTCCTCAGCTATAAAGGTTTAATTACTGGATCAATAATCGCAGCTGATCTCCCAGAGTAAGAAAACTAACGAGATGCTTTAGTAAAAAGTTGGAATTAAGGCTGTGCTATGCATTACTGTTGGCTCATGAATGAGAATGTGTTGAAGGCAACAGTAAATAAATGTCAGGCTGCTTAATTGTCTACAAACCAAAACTGGAACAATACCATTTTGCATCTGCAAGCAAACATTTTTGATCTGTCCAAATTTCAAACAAGTTCTATATATTGGTTATTCTATCCATACTATCCAGTAGATACAAAAGTTCAAA
The DNA here is from genome assembly GCF_964213995.1 of Mustelus asterias. Taxonomy (NCBI): domain Eukaryota; kingdom Metazoa; phylum Chordata; class Chondrichthyes; order Carcharhiniformes; family Triakidae; genus Mustelus; species Mustelus asterias. Next base: position 114,169,676 of record NC_135807.1, on the reverse strand, counting down.
TGCTGCAGTCAGTTATCTTTTAAGTGAGGATAGCTCCAATGTGAAATTAAGCAGTATAAAAACGTTGGCAAGCTGATACAAATTCTTTGGCCCACAGTTTGTGAGGAGGACACAAGGGAGGTAGAAACAAATGGATGAAGAACATGGGAAAACCACGGATGCAGATGTTTGAAATTAACAGCAGGACCAAAATCATTTTTGTCTTCTGTTTTCTGCCAAGCAGTTGGCCAGCTCATCACATTGAGGATCATTTAAGGACAGTCTCTGGCAACTAGGCAAGGAGGAATGTGTGATGTGGAGGATGAAAGGCCACGATGTAACTGGGGTTGAGGGAACAGTATTCCTGATCTCAAGGGCAGTTAGTGATTGGCAATAACCAGCAACACCCACATCCCATGAGTGAATAATAAAAAACCTTGGTAACCCTAGTATTGTCTCCTGTAAAAATGTCACCAAGCACTTGTGCAGCATGCTGGGACACACTACTTGTATTTGCGTTTAGTACTTTTGTAATGTAGGCAAAGTAGCAGTCGGTTGGAGCACAGTAAGGTGCCACAAACAGCTGTTCTTTTTAGTAATGCTAGCTGAAAGATAAATATTTCTCAGGACACCAAGAGTACACTCCTGATACTTTGCTTTGTGAAATTCAAATAACTTCATACAAGTTCCAATTTATGTATACATTATGCAGCTAGCCATGGGGACAGGACAGAGAGAATTGGCTAAAAAGGGTGAAAAGAAAAAAAAAACACATCTAAAATTACACGACAACAGAAACAAACCCCAGCTGGATTCCGGTAACAGAAAATGGAGTGAACTAATACATCACAACATGTTTCTTGTTTGGAGAGTTTCTACAGTAAGGATGGCATTAGTGAATTCAAATTCTATTCCAAATACAGACAAACAACACCGTGTCTGGGGGCCCATGTATTGGGAAATATTTCTTTAATGATTGTGATACTTAGATCAATATAGCGCCAAATTGCATCACATTTGTGCCACAATAGCCTTATGTTCAAAATAATCTGCAAATCTCCACATTTTCAACATCAAATAATTTTGAATTGTTATTACAATTCTCCCTATTGCATCTACTGCTAATTCTCCTCATACAAGATTGTACTGCAAGTTCATTCTTACTTCACAGCTTCTTTGAGTTTTGATGGCAAACCTGTGTAACGGTTAATGGGTTTCAACAACTGTCCGATTCCTCTTGTGCCCAGGCCTGCACATTTGTGGATGTATTCTCTTTTCCAAAATCCTGCTGGGCTGTCCTGTATTGAAATTTTACTCAGCTTCTCAGTAGCTATGTCTACAGCCTTGGGCTTCCAGGCCTTCCTTTTACATGAGAAATACCTGCAGTAGATCCGGTGCCAAATTAAACTAGGAAAAATACAGAAAATGTTACATAATTTTTAAAATTGCATTATAACAGTTTAAAGGCAGATTTTTGTACGGCAACATCATAAATTTTTATTTGATTACGCTGTTATTTGGAACTAACAATGGCAAGCAAAATGTAATGGCCTCAGAATTACACTGGGGGAGTCAGGTGATGTAAGCGCAGGAGCGGCTGCGATTTCATGAGCTCTGGTGCTACTCATCTTTTAATCAGTTTTTTTTATCCTGAGGCACAACCCATAATTATCCGATCCCAATGTGTTTAATCTGTGCTATGATCCTGGAAGATCCTGACTAAATTTTGGTAAATGGGAGCGGAGTTAAATCAAGAAACTCCTGGTCAGATCAAGGCGATCAGAGACAGCCAGAGTAGCTTCCAGAGTGGAAGTTTCGCTGGGGATCAGGCCTATGGTGATGCTGTTGGTGTTGAGGTTATGGCTATGAGTGAAGGTGTGGATGACAGTCTCAGGGAAATGGGGCCAGAGGAGTATCCCTATGCCCGGTCTCCTGAGGGGTGTTGGGGATGAATTCCCAGCAGAATCTTAGAATTGGCTGCTATGCTTTCACCATCTCAATTGGAGGGGCTAGACGTCTCGAGTTCGATGAAGCACATTATATCCAGTCTTCGAGGCTTGGGGTTGGTTAAAAACCCTGACCACTGGTCTTACGTTGTCTTGTCCTCTGTGCTCGTTGAAAAGGGATGGAGGTGGCTAGGTGTGTTGGGCCCTTGCCACCTGCTGGGCCTAGACTTTTCTTCGCTCAGGATGACGACATGAAGGTGCAGAGGCTTCGGTGAAACTTGGATGAATCCTGGATGTTGCTTAATGATCCCGTCATAGCTTTGGCCTTTTGAAGCACCATGGATGGTTACATTATCCTGAACTTTGTTCCTTGAAATTATAATACTGATTTTGTGATTCTGTCTTTTATCCTTGATGTGGAAATGCCGGTGTTGGACTGGGGTGGGCACAATAAGAAGTCTCACAACGCCAGGTTAAAAGTCCAACAGGTTCATTTGGAATCACGAGCTTTCGGAGTGCTGCTCCTTCATCAGGTGTGTCTTTTATCCTGACAAGGGTGTATGACATATGATCACAGAGGCGTTGTCACCTGTAATCCTGTGAAAATCAGGATTGTGTCTTTTTAATGGTATTTACCCACCGGCATGCTCTGACGGTGGAATGAGGGAGGACATAGTTTAATTGTTTGTGGGTCTCCTTTCCATGGGGGAAGTGTACAGAGTTAGTTGTATGACATGAAGGCTGTGCAATATTTAACTGGTTTGTTTTTCTTTTATGTGCTGCAATCCTTGCATTTACTTGAGTGTACAACTTTTAGTATCCTTCGCTTTATTTTTTAGATGGATAGTGCCACAGTAGGGTGGCAGGTAGGTGGTTTGGTGCAGAGATAGTTGGTACGGTCTTACAAGTTCTTGTTGTGGGTGAGAATAATCCTCCGTTAGAACTATTGGGGTCATGTTTTTCTTTTTTGGGGGATTAAGGAATCCTTGCTTGTTTCCTGAGAAAGTACAGACACATCACGTATCCTGGAAAAGATTGAGCCTTTTTTTTGTTGTTGGTGTCTCTGGCATTGTTTGGGTGGGGGAATTACGTTCTGGTACATGTTTGGCATAGCTGACAATTCCTCGGGTATCCAGCCTTGTTAGTTTGATCTTCTGTTTTGATTTAGCTGCACAGATAGTGGCAATGGTTGTTTGATTGCTTGGCTCATTAAATGGATGGTGGACATATCTGGTTGTTAGGGTTTTGCTGATGAGGGGAAATGGCTTGAATCCCATTGATAGAAGGGCCTAAAATGGTGCTTTTGGGGTACCGAGAGAAATTAGTAATTTGCTTTTCGATATATAGGAGTGATGAGTATTCTTGGCTTGTTGGCCCTTATTTTAAGGTGTCGTTGAGCAGGTTAGGGCAGTCGTGGCTGTGTTTATCCAGGTCAGGTGGAGGGTATGTTGGACAGGAATGTAGGTTGCCCTCCTCCAAAGATGTTCTCTTTTGGACTGCTCCCCTTCCCGATACTTGGTTCCTCTGGGGATGTAGTGTACTGTTGGTTGAGGGGCAAATCTGGGGTTTAGGTTCAGCATTGTTGGAGTCTTTCTTCGGTAGGAAATTAGGCTGGTTGGTGTAGTAGGTTACCTCCTTCATGTGGTTTTATATGGAGACTTCCAGTCTGTACATGTTCGAGGTTTGGGCTCTCCTGACAGCAGTTGCCTGTTCTTTGTGAGGTTATGCTGTTTTGTTCCTGGCATCCTTCCTGAAAAGGTGTATACGGAGAAACTACATCTGACGTCTATTGGATGATCCTCACATTCCTCTCTCTCTGGGGTTTCCTTTCTTTATCCGGGTAGGTGAGGTGTTGATATAGGCTCTAATTTGTTATAGTTAACCCGAGAGGGTTTCCTTTTTCTTGTCAGGAGGATGGTCGTATCTCTCCCCAAGATAACCTGTTGATGCGTGTCTTGACAATTCTTCTTCTCCTTGTTAGTAGATTTCCTTGGTGGAAAATGATTTAAATTTTCCAGAGTTGGGGAGCCTGATTAGTGCTTTTGATATGACTGGAGAGGAGGGAGGTTTGTAATTTTGCAAGCCTAGACGAGGTTTACAAATCATTGGCTCACTGGTTCCTGTACATGAGAACATATGTTGCCACACCACATCCTGTCCCAATGGTGGTATCCTGACGTTCCATTTTTTCTGGGTTATCCTTTCATTGCTTGAATGTCCTGGGATCCTGATTTAGGCCCCAGTTGATTGTATATTACCCCACAAGGGATCTTGTATATTGGGTAGTCCTATCTTTATTATCCTGTGGAGGAGGATGTGCATCATGGGCCCACGTGCTCTTGATTGTATCTTGTCATCCTGAAATCCCCCACTCTTCTTTGTATGCTTTCTTTATGCATACGAGAGGAGACAATGACTACAACAATTGCAATGATTGATTATTGGAATCATTTGTATGAGTATTCGCTGGGCTTTTCTCCGTTTACGTAGAATAATGGTTACTCTGTACTCAACTAGTTTTTGGGGATTTGTTGCATTTTGTGGCAAATGCAAAACTTCCAATAAATACCTTCTTTTTAAAAAAATACACCACATTCTCTGCCCCTGTATCCAGTTGTTCCTCCACCCGCTAACCTTGCGTGATATGAAGACAGTACACTTGATCTTGACTACCAATTTACAATATCAGAAGTGATCAATATGCAAGCATGGCTCTTGATTTCTCCTTGAGCAACTTAACAATGATAACTCTGCTAATCAAAATAAATGGTTACTTGAAGCAAATTCCAGAACTTCAGTACTTCACAGCCTGGTTAAAATGTGCCATGTGTGATTTGGGATTTAAGTTACAGGATGATTGCCTCGCATGCAAAGATTGCTTTAATGAGTTTAAACAGTATCACGGCAGCAAATGTGTTCACTTACTTGTCATTAGACACCTGGTAGAAGGACTTGCTGACACAGCCGGCACACAACAAGGATGGTATGTCTAAATAGGAAAAGATTTGATGTAGAACCTCCCATGGTAAGCTAGAAATAATTTTCAGATGGTTATGTTGTAGTATGAAATATAAGATTCATCAGCATCCAACACATTCTCATTTTGGTGACTTGAAAATATATTCGATCATTTTACTCAATTACTTTAATAGTAAAGAGTTACACATCATTAAGAGAGATTTAGGAAATGGACAAAAATGACAGATGCGGCACAGTAGCATGGTGGTTAGCACTGCTGTTTCACAGCTCCAGGAACCAGGTTCGATTCCCGGCTTGGGTCACTGTGTGGAGTTTGCACATTCTCCTCGTGTCTGTGTGGGTTTCCTCCCACAGTCCAAAGATGTGCGGGTTAGGTTAATTGGCCATGCTAAAAAAAAAATGCCCTTAGTGTCCTGAGATGCGTAGGTTAGAGGGATTCGTGGGTAAATCTGTAGGGATAGGGGGGTAGGGCCTGGGTGGGATTGTGGTCGGTGCAGACTCGATGGGCCAAATGGCCTCTTTCTGTACTGTAGGGTTTCTATGATGATTCTATGAATTAATTACTTAGCAAATTGGAGACAGCCTTTAAAGCATTTTATGGTTTTCTTTAAACAAAAGATATTCAATGTAATTCACATCTGTAAGACGCTCCATTTGGCAAGGTTCTGGCAACACGGGCTCTGACATTCATAAGATACTGGCTAAAATTTTGCATCAACTCCCACTTTCTGATTTAACTCAGATATTTCATGATAACTTTATTGCCCAAATCTATCGCAGTCATGAATGTATCTGAAGGTTCACAACCCTCTCAAATGACAACATTTCTCCTCATCCCTAAAAAGGGATCAGGCAGAAAAATGGAGTTGAGGTTAACAAAAAAAAAATCAGAATGATCTGACTAAATAACAAGAGCAGGCATGAAGGACCACATGGCTTACTTCTGCTCCTATTTCCTATGTTCTTAAATGTCTGACCCCATATCCTTGGTTTAAGACTCTTCATGATGTGGAGGTGCCGGCATTGGACTGGGGTAAACAGAGTAAGAAGTTTAACAACACCAGGTTAAAGTCCAACAGGTTTATTTGGTCGCAAACGCCACAAGCTTTCGGAGCCTTAAGCTCCTTCTTCAGGTGAGTGGGAATTCTGTTCACAAACAGGAGCATATAAAGACCCAAACTCAATTTACAGAATAATGGTTGGAATGTGAATACTTACAGCTAATCAAGTCTTAAAGGTACAAACAATGTGAGTGGAGAGAGCATTAAGCACAGGTTAAAGAGATGTGTATTGTCTCCAGACAGGACAGCCAGTGAGACTCTGCAAGTCCAGGCAAGCTGTGGGGATTACAGATAGTGTGACATGAACCCATGTCAGCTGTGGCGCGTCTGAACTGTCGATCGATGAGTCAAGTGCCATATCCTTTTCTTATGAAGGCATCATTCAGCGTCTGGAGGTGTCTATTGCAATCCTCCTCATCCGAGCAGATCCTGTGTATACGGAGGGCTTGTCCGTAGGGGATGGCTTCTTTAACATGTTTAGGGTGGAAGCTGGAGAAGTGGAGCATCGTGAGGTTATCTGTGGGCTTGCGGTATAGTGAGGTGACCGTCCTTAATGGAGATGCGCGTGTCCAAGAATGCAACCGATTCTGGAGAGTAGTCCATGGCGAGTCTGATGGTGGGATGGAATTTATTGATGTCATCATATAGTTGTTTGAGTGATTGTTCACCATGAGTCCAAAGGAAGAAAATGTCATCGATGTATCTAGTGTATGGCATCGGTTGAAGGTCCTGTGCGGTGAAGAAGTCTTGTTCGAACCTGTGCATGAAGATGTTGGCATATTGAGGTGCAAAGTTGGTCCCCATGGCTGTTCCGTGTGTCTGGATGGAGAACTAGTTGTTGAAGGTGAAAACATTGTGGTCCAGGATGAAGCGGATGAGTTGTAGAATTGCATCTGGAAACTGGCAGTTGTTGGCGCTGAGTACTGAGGCCGTTGCAGCAATGCCATCATCGTGGGGGATGCTGGCGTAGAGTGCCGAGACATCCATTGTGACAAGGAGTGCTCCTGGTTCAACTGCTCCATGTGTGCTGAGTTTCTGTAGGAAGTCCGTAGTGTCGCGACAAAAGCTGGGGGTTCTTTGTACAATGGGTTTCAGGATGCCCTCGACATAGCTGGAGAGGTTCCCGCACAGGGTCCCATTGCCTGATACGATGGGACGGCCGGGTGTGTTTGCCTTGTGTATCTTCGGGAGGCAGTAGAGATCTCCAACACGGGGAGTACGTGGGATGAGAGCACGGAGGGTGCTCTGAAGGTCCGGCTCAAAAGTCTTGATCAGAGTGTTGAGTTGACAGGGCACTTGACTCATCGATCGAAAGTTCCGACGCGCCACAGTGAAAAACCGCACCGACCTCCTCAGAAGACAAACACGGGACACGGTGGACAGAGTACCCTTCGTCGTCCAGTACTTCCCCGGAGCAGAGAAGCTACGGCATCTCCTCCGGAGCCTTCAACATGTCATTGATGAAGACTAACATCTCGCCAAGGCCATCCCCACACCCCAACTTCTTGTCTTCAAACAACCGCACAACCTCAAACAGACCATTGTCCGCAGAAAACTACCCAGCCTTCAGGAGAACAGTGACCACGACACCACACAACCCTGCCACAGCAACTTCTGCATGACGTGCTGGTTCATCGACACAGATGCCATCATCTCACATGAGAACACCATCTACCAGGTACATGGTACATACTCTTGCAACTCGGCCAACGGTGTCTACGTGATATGCTGCAGGAAAGGATGTCCGGAGGCATGGTACATTGAGGAAACCATGCAGACGCTGCGACAATGGATGAGTGAACACCGCTCGACAATCACCAGGCAAGACTGTTCTCTTCCTGTTGGGGAGCACTTCAGCGGTCACGGGCATTCGGCCTCTGATATTCGGGTAAGCGTTCTCCAAGGCGGCCTTCACGACACACGACGGCGCAGAATCACTGAGCATAAACTGATAGCCAAGTTCCGCGCACATGAGGACAGCCTCAACCGGGATATTGGGTTCATGTCACACTATCTGTAATCCCCACAGCTTGCCTGGACTTGCAGAGTCTCACTGGCTGTCCTGTCTGGAGACAATACCCATCTCTTTAACCTGTGCTTAATGCTCTCTCCACTCACATTGTTTGTACCTTTAAGACTTGATTAGCTGCAAGTATTCACATTCCAACCATTATTCTGTAAATTGAGTTTGTGTCTTTATATGCCCTGTTTGTGAACAGAATTCACACTCACCTGAAGAAGGAGCTTAAGGCTCCGAAAGCTTGTGGCTTTTGCTACCAAATAAACCTGTTGGACTTTAACCTGGTGTTGTTAAACTTCTTACTGTTAAGACTCTTCAGCCAGGGAAAAAAAACCTCTCAGCATCTATCTTATGAAACAACCCAAGACCTTTATACATTTCAATGAGATCACCACTCATTCTTGTAAACTGCAGAGAATAACAGCCCAGCCTACTCAACAGTCCTTAAAGTATAGCCATTTCAATTCAAGAATCCATCATAATTTTTGCAGCCCCTATAAAGGCAAGTATATTCTTCCTTAGTTAAGGAGATGAAATTGCTGCACATTCCAGGTGTGGTCACGGGCCTGGTGGAGTTTTTTGAAGAAGTGACCAAAATGGTTGACGAGGGAAGGGCCGTGGATGTCGTCTATATGGACTTTAGTAAAGCATTTGACAAAGTCCCTCATGGTAGGCTGGTGAAAAAGGTTGGATCTCATGGGATAAAGGGGGAGGTGGCTAGATGGGTGGAGAACTGGCTTGGTCACAGAAGACAGAGGGTGGTAGTGGAAGGGTCTTTTTCCGGCTGGAAGCCTGTGACTAGTGGTGTTCCGCAGGGCTCTGTATTGGGACCTCTGCTGTCCCGGGTTCGATTCCCGGCTCAGGTCACTGTCTGTGTGGAGTTTGCACATTCTCCTCGTGTCTGCGTGGGTTTCCTCCGGGTGCTCCGGTTTCCTCCCACAGTCCAAAGATGTGCGGGTTAGGTTGATTGGCCAGGTTAAAAATTGCCCCTTAGAGTCCTGGGATGCGTAGGTTAGAGGGATTAGTGGGTAAATTAGCGGGTAAAAAAAAAAAGGGATTAGCGGGTAGGGCCTGGGTGGGATTGTGGTCGGTGCAGACTCAATGGGCCGAATGGCCTCCTTCTGCACTGTAGGATTTCTATGATTTCTATGATTTCCCCTTCATCATTTTATAAACCTCTATTAAGTCCCCCCTCAGCCTCCTCCGCTCCAGAGAGAACAGCCCTAGCTCCCTCAACCTTTCCTCATAAGATCTACCCTCCAAACCAGGCAGCATCCTGGTAAATCTCCTCTGCACTCTTTCCAGCGCTTTCACATCCTTCTTATAGTGGGGTGACCAGAACTGCACACAATATTCCAAATGTGGTCTCACCAAGGTCCTGTACAGTTGCAGCATAACCCCACAGCTCTTAAACTCCAACCCCCTGTTAATAAAAGCTAACACACTATAGGCCTTCTTCACAGCTCTATCCACTTGAGTGGCAACCTTTAGAGATCTGTGGATATGGACCCCAAGATCTCTCTGTTCCTCCACAGTCTTCAGAACCCTACCTTTGACCCTGTAATCCACATTTAAATTAGTCCTACCAAAATGAATCACCTCACATTTATCAGGGTTAAACTCCATTTGCCATTTTTCAGCCCAGCTTTGCACCCTATCTATGTCTAATAAAGGTAATCCTATTATTCAAGAAAGGTTGGAGAGGAACACCAGGAACTTCAGGCTGATTAATCTGAAATTCATAAGGAAAATGCTAAAATGTATTATTAGAAAAGTGATAACACGGCACTTAGAAAATGATAACTTAATGGACAGCGTCAATACAGATTTACAAATGGGAAGTCATGTTCAACAAATTTATTAGTTTTATTTAGAGGGTGCAACATAGTAAACACAGATTTACAAAAGGGAAGTCATGTTCAACAAATCTGTTAGTTTTATTTAGAGGGTGTAACAAGCAAGTGGATAAAGTGAAAAAGAATAGATGCCACACCTGAATTTTCAAAAACCATTCAGTAAGATGCCACAAGAGGTTACTGCACAAAATTAGGGCTTGGGGTATGGAGGTATTTTTAGCATGTGCAGATTAGGTTTGGATAACGCACAGAAAACAGAACAGGGATAGATATTTTCAGGTTGGCAGGCTGTAATTAGTGGGTTAGTGCTTGGACCTGAGCCATTTATAATCAACGAATTTACATGAGGGGATGCAGAATGTATATCCATAGTTTACTAATAGGACAGAGGGGGACAGAGAACAGGAACAGGCCCTTTGGCCCTCCAAGCCTGCACCGACCATGCTGCCTGACTTAACTAAAACCCCCTACCCTTCCGGGGACCATATCCCTCTATTCCCATCCTATTCATGTATTTGTCAAAATGCCCCTTAAAAGTCACTACCATATCCGCTTCCACTACCTCCCCCAACAACGAGTTCCAGGCAACCACCACCCTCTGTAAAAAATCTCCTTTAAACCTTGCCCCTCACACCTTAAACCTGTGCCCCCTAGTAATTGACTCTTCCGCCCTAGGAAAAAGCTTCTGATTATCCACTCTGTCCATGCCTCTCATAATCTTGTAGACTTCTATCAGGTCGTCCCTCAACCTCCATTGTTCCAGTGAGAACAAACCAAGTTTCTCCAACCTCTCCTCATAGCTAATGCCCTCCATCCAGGCAACATCCTGGTAAATCTTTTCTGTACCCTCTCCAAAGCCTCCACATTCTTCTGGTAGTGTGGCGAGGGAAATTGGGTATGGTAAGAAAGCAAAGACACTACAAAATCACAAAATGGTTTCATCACAGGAGACTATTCAGCCCACTCCTTCCATGCAATTTAGAAAGAGCAATCTAGCTAGTCCCATTAGCTGGTTACTTCCCTGTTGCCATGCAATTTTTTCCTTCTTCAGGTGGTTATCCAACTTCCCCCATGAAAACCACAATTTTGAATCTTCCTCCAGCATCCTTCTCCCCATGTCTGCATGGGTTTCCTCCGGGAGCTCCAGTATCCTCCCACAGTCCAAAGATGTGCAGATTAGGTTGATTGGCCATGCTAAATTTTCCCTTAGCGTCAACGGGACTAGCAGGGTAAATACGTGGGGTTACAGGGATAGGGCCTGGGTGGGATTGTTGTTGGTGCAATGCGCCAAATGGCCTCTTTCTGCACTGTAGGGATTCTGAGATTCTCCGTATCCTGTTACTCAGCAAACTTCGTATTTAAACTTTAATGTGCCTTTTAATCCATAGGCTTCGACTTTCCTGACAAACCCATTATATGAAGTTTATTGAACATCTTTTGGAAGCCTATATAGACCAAATCAACCACATTACCCTCATCAACTCTGTTGTCTCATCAAAAATTTCAATAAAATTAATTGAAACATAATTTGTTTTTAAAAAAAAAATCTGTGCTGGCTTTCCTCAGAGTTCTTTAAAGTACAGGAATGAGATAGAGAATCTGGTGAACTGGTGCGGCAACAATAATCTCTCCCTCAATGTTTACAAAATAAAAGGAGATTGTCATCGACTTCAGGAAGCATAAAGGAGAACATGCTCCTGTCTACCTCAACGGGGACGAAGTAGAAAGGGTCAAGAGCTTCAAGTTTTTAGGTGTCCAGATCACCAACAACCTGTCCTCGTCTCCCCATGCCAACACTATAGTTAAGAAAGCCCATCAACACCTCTACTTTCTCAGAAGCCTAAGGAAATTTAGCACGTCAGCTACGACTCTCACCAACTTTTACAAATGCACCACAGAGAACATTCTTTCTGGTTGTATCACAGCTTGGTATGGCTCCTGCTCTGCCCAAGACCACAAGAAACTACAAAAGGTTATGAATGTAGCCCAATCCATCATGCAAACCAGCCTCCCATCCATTGACTCCGTCTACACTTCCTGCTGCCTCGGCAAAGCAGCCAGCATAATTAAGGACCCCATGCACATCCCCGGACATTCTCTCTTCCACCTTCTTCCTTCAGGAAAAAGTTACAAAAGTCTGAAGTCACGTACCAACCGACTCAAGAACAGCTTCTTCCCTGCTGCTGTCAGACTTTTGAATGGACTTACCTTGCATTAAGTTGATCTTTCTCTACACCCTAGCTATGACTGTAACACTACATTCTGCACTCTCGTTTCCTTCTCTATTAACGGAATGTTTTGTCTGTGTAGCGCGCAAGAAACAATACTTTTCACTGTATGTTAATACATGTGACAATAATAAATCAAATCAATTGATCCACACTTGTCCAAGTGACTTAATTTTCTCTCCAATTATTATCTCTAGAAGCTTTCATGTGGGACCTGTAGCTGCTAGGTTTATCTTTTACACCCTTTTCTGAACAAATAATGTAACATTATATTCAATTGTCCAGTCCACCAGCCCCATATCCAACGAGGAATGGAAAATTGTACCTTTGCAGTGTCCATCTTGATGTCCCTCAGCTTCTACATATGCATCCCATTTAGTTCTGGTTATTTATCAACTTTTAAGTACAGTCAGATTTTCTGGTATTTCTGCTTTTTAAACCCATCTATTATCTCAACTAACTCCTCTTTCACCATTGACAGAAAGAGTCCTGGCAAAGCAAGCAGGAATATCTTAGTCAAAGGTTACTCCCAAGTCATCTCAAGATTGACCACCCGAGGGATAACTAATGATTTAATTGAAATTATTTTGTTTAAGATTTTCAATGATGGATTTAGTGTGAAATCATGTCAATGGTACTCCTCAGTCTCTGAACTGAAGAGGTAAAAATCACTGACAGTGCTCATTTAGTAACTCAGCCAAGCCTATTGCTTCACCGTGTAGGTCTCCATTTTGGCCCCATCCTCTCCTCTTATTACCCTTTTACTATTTATATACTTATAGAAGAAAAGCAGTTAAAACAATGGCGAAGAACGTGGTGGATGGAATATATATATATTGTGAAGTAGTATGACGTTTTCTGGTAAGAAAAGTAGGAAATTGTTTTTTTAAATAATGAAACACTGGGAAATGTTGGTATTCAAGGAGATCTGGGTGTCCTCATACTCAAATCACTGAAACAACAATAAGCAATTAGGAAAGCAAATGATATGTTACACTCCAAAGGGTAAGAGTTAAGTAGTCTTATTTTAATCACATAGGGCCTTGAGGAGTTCACACCTGGAGTACTGTTTACAGTTTGGTCTCCTTACCGAAGGGAGGATATAGAACCAGAGAACCAAAGAAAGGATGCAGCACAGAAGGGGCCATTTGACCCATCTTGTGCATGCAGACCCAAAGACACCAAGGTGGCGTTTCTAATCCCATCTTCGGACGCACGGCCAATAACCCTGCAATTTACAGCATTTAAAGTGCAGATCCAGGTACTTTCTAAACATGTTTAGGGTCTCTGACTCCACCACCAATTCAGGCAGTGAATTCCAGACACCCACCACCCTCTGTGTAAAAAGGTTTTCCTCATGTCCTCTCTAATCCTTCTGCCACTTAGCTTGAATCTATGATCCCTCGTTTTTGAGCTCTCTGCCAAGGGAAACAAGTTTCTCCTGTCTACTCTATCTCTAGGTAGTCATGATGTGGAGATGCCGGCGTTGGACTGGGGTAAGTGGGACAGAATTCCCACTCACCTGAAGAAGGGGCTTAGAGCTTCGAAAGCTTGTGTGGCTTTTGCTACCAAATAAACCTGTTGGACTTTAACCTGGTGTTGTTAAACTTCTTACTCTATCTCTACCCATTACAATTTTGTATATCTTAAATCACGTCACCCTCTCAACCTTCTCTATTCCAAGGAAAACAACCCCAACCTCTCCAATCTCTCCTCGGAGCTACAAATCTCCAGCCCTGGCAACGTTTTACTAAATCTTCTCTGCATTCTGTCCACAGCAATTACATCCTTCCTGTAATGTGGTGACCAGAACTGCACACAATACGGTGCAGAGGGAGGACAATTCAGAGGGGTCGTGTAACGAGTCACTCTGGGTGGAGCTTAGAAACAGGAAGGGCGCAGTCACTATGTTGGGGGTGTACTACAGGCCCCCCAACAGCCCGAGGGAAGTGGAAGAACGGATATGTCAGGAGATACTGGATAGGTGCAGGAAAAATAGGGTTGTTGTAGTGGGAGACTTCAATTTCCCTGGTATAGACTGGAAATCGCTGAGAGCAGGGACTCTGAATGGGGAGGAATTTGTAAAATGCGTACAGGAGGGTTCTTTGGAACAATATGTAGATAGCCCGACTAGAGAGGGGGCTATACTGGACCTCGTACTGGGGAATGAGCCCGGTCAGGTCTTCAAGGTTTCGGTAGGGGAACATGTGGCAAATAGTGACCACAATTCTGTTAGCTTTAGGATAGTGATGGAAAAGGATGAGTGGTGTCCCAAGGGTAAGGTGTTGGATTGGGGGGAGGCTAACCTTAGTGGGATTAGGCAGAAATTGGCAGCTCTTGATTGGGAGAGGCTGTTTGAGGGTAAATCCACATCTGGCATGTGGGAGTCTTTTAAGGAACAGTTGTTAGGGCTACAGGACAGGCATGTGCCTGTTAAAAAGGATAGGATTCGAGAACCGTGGATAACCAGGGAAATTGAGGGACTGGTCAAAAAGAAAAGAGAGGCGTATGGTAGGTCCAGGGAGGGAGCTCTGGAGGAGTACAAAGAAAGTAGGAAAGAACTCAAACGGGGAATTAGAAGAGCAAAAAGGGGTCACGAAATGTTCTTGGCAGACAAGATTAAGGAGAATCCCAAGGCATTTTATTCATACGTTAGGAACAAAAGGGTTGTCAGGGGAAAAAATCGGACCTCTCAGGGACAAAAGTGGGGAATTATGCTTGGAGCCCAAAGAAGTAGGGGAGATCCTAAATGAATACTTTGCGTCGGTATTCACAAAGGAGAGGGATGTGTTGACTGGGAGTGTCTCGGAGGAGAGTGTTGAACCGTTGGAGAAAATCTCCATTACAAAGGAGGAAGTGTTAGGTTTGTTAGAGAACATAAAGACTGACAAATCCCCAGGGCCTGATGGAATCGATCCAAGGCTGCTCAGGGAGACGAGAGATGAAATCGCTGGGCCCCTGACGCAAATCTTTGTCTCGTCACTGGACGCAGGTGAGGTCCCAGAGGATTGGAGGATAGCTAATGTGGTCCCGTCATTTAAGAAGGGTAGGAAGGATAACCCGGGTAATTATAGGCTGGTGAGCTTGACGTCCGTGGTGGGGAAGTTGTTGGAGAAGATTCTTAGAGATAGGATGTATGCGCATTTAGAAAGGAATAAACTCATTAACGATAGTCAGCATGGTTTTGTGAGAGGGAGGTCATGCCTCACTAACCTGGTGGAGTTTTTTTGAAGAAGTGACCAAAATGGTTGACGAGGGAAGGGCCGTGGATGTCGTCTATATGGACTTTAGTAAAGCGTTTGACAAAGTCCCTCATGGTAGGCTGGTGAAAAAGGTTGGATCTCATGGGATAAAGGGGGAGGTGGCTAGATGGGTGGAGAACTGGCTTGGTCACAGAAGACAGAGGGTGGTAGTGGAAGGGTCTTTTTCCGGCTGGAGGCCTGTGACTAGTGGTGTTCCGCAGGGCTCTGTATTGGGACCTCTGCTGTTTGTGATTTATATAAATGATCTGGAAGAAGGTGTAACTGGGGTGATCAGTAAGTTTGCGGACGACACAAAATTGGCAGGACTTGCAGATAGTGAGGAGCATTGTCAGAAGCTACAGAAGGATATAGATAGGCTGGAAATTTGGGCAAAGAAATGGCAGATGGAGTTCAATCCTGATAAATGCGAAGTGATGCATTTTGGTAGAAATAATGTAGGGAGGAGCTATATGATAAATGGCAGAACCATAAAGGGTGTAGATACGCAGAGGGACCTGGGTGTGCAAGTCCACAGATCCTTGAAAGTGACGTCACAGGTGGAGAAGGTGGTGAAAAAGGCATATGGCATGCTTGCCTTTATAGGACGGGGCATAGAGTATAAAAGTTGGGGTCTGATGTTGCAGATGTATAGAACGTTGGTTCGGCCGCATCTGGAATACTGCGTCCAGTTCTGGTCGCCACACTACCAGAAGGACGTGGAGGCTTTGGAGAGAGTACAGAGGAGGTTTACCAGGATGTTGCCTGGTATGGAGGGGCTTAGTTATGAGGAGAGATTGGGTAAACTGGGGTTGTTCTCCCTGGAAAGACAGAGGATGAGGGGAGACTTAATAGAGGTGTATAAAATTATGAAAGGCATAGATAGGGTGAACGGTGGGAAGCTTTTCCCCAGGTCGGTGGTGACGTTCACGAGGGGTCATAGGTTCAAGGTGAAGGGGGGGGGGGGGGGGGGGGGAGGTTTAACACAGATATCAGACGGACATATTTTACACAGAGGGTGGTGGGGGCCTGGAATGCGCTGCCAGGCAAGGTGGTGGAGGCGGACACACTGGGAACATTTAAGACTTATCTAGACAGCCATATGAACGGAGTGGGAATGGAGGGATACAAAAGAATGGTCTAGTTTGGACCAGGGAGCGGCGCGGGCTTGGAGGGCCGAAGGGCCTGTTCCTGTGCTGTATTGTTCTTTGTACTCCAGTTGTGACCTCACTAGTGTCTCATACAGTTCCATTATTATATCCCTTACTTTTGTATTCTGCACCTCTGCCAATGAAGGAAAGCATTCCAAGTGCCTTATACTTGCCTTAGTATAAGTGCAACAACAAGGTTCATTAGACTGATTCTTAGAATGACTGGATTGTCATCTGAGTACAGATTGAATAAACAAGACCCTATATTCCCTGCAATTTGAAAAAAATGAGTGGATTTCATTAAACATACAAAATTCTGAAGGGGTTTGATTGAGTAGACGCTGGGAGGATGTTTTCCTTGCCTGGTGAGTATTGTACTAGAGGTCACAATCTCAGAATGAGACAGTCATTCAGGATTGAGGTGAGAAGTTTCTTCACCGAGGGTCATGAAACTTTGGAATATTCTACTGCAGAGATTTATGGATGTTCAGTTGTTGAGTATACTCAAGTCAGTGAGTGATACATTTTTGTATACAAAGTGAATTAAGGAATATGATGATAATGAGGACAGGTATAATTGAAGTAGATCAGTCATTTTGTTACAAAATAGTTATGCAGGCTCAGGGATCAAATGACATACTCACAGAATCCCTACAGTGCAGAAGGAGGCCATTCAGCCCATTGCATCCATACCGACAACAATCCCACCCAGGCCCTATCCTCTAAACCCCATGTATATACCTTGCTAATCCCCTGGCACTAAGGGGCAACTTAGCATGGCCAAACCACCTAACCTGCACATCTTTGGAGTGTCGGAGAAAACCGGAGCACCCGGAAGAAACCCACGCAGACATAGGGAGAATGTGCGAACTCCACACAGTGCTCCTGCTCCTATTTCTTACATTATGTTTTTAATACCATCCATACTTGGCAGGAGGAAAAGGACACAAGGTGTTATTATATAAATGGATCTCAACTTTTAATAGCAGTGCCTATTAACAGAGTGGGCCCATCAAGACAATAAAAGAGCGGAAGAAATCTTTGGACTGTCGGAATGGAAACCCTGGAATATTTCTGCCTTAATTTTGTAATTATGTATTGTATACCTTTCTTTAAAATGGTATTTAAAGGGCTGTGTAACTTAATGATGCAGCTACAATTAAATATGGATTGATATGTATCAAATGGGCTCTAGTACATCTTATAATACCATAGAGAAACTCCGTCAATCCTTCAGTACGCATGGCATACTCGAGATTCTCATAACAGACAACAGGATGCCATTTACCAGCAGGGAGTTTCACACCTTCGTGAGAGTGAGGCATATCCGCATGGCACCCTCCCACCTGTCTTCAAATGGCCTGGCTGAGCGGGCGGTCCAGTCATTTGAAAGTGGCATGAAGAATCAAACCACAGGTTCCCTGGAAACAA
This sequence comes from Mustelus asterias, assembly GCF_964213995.1. Classification (NCBI taxonomy): domain Eukaryota; kingdom Metazoa; phylum Chordata; class Chondrichthyes; order Carcharhiniformes; family Triakidae; genus Mustelus; species Mustelus asterias. Next base: position 114,151,786 of record NC_135807.1, on the reverse strand, counting down.
AGCTCGCATATTTTCTTTTTAACTCAGGACTATGCTGCATATGACAAAGGAAATAGCCCCATCGGAGCTATTGATGGGCCAACCCACCTTCGGACTAGGCTTAGCCTGACAACTCCAAATTTGGGTGGCAAAATTGTGTTAAAACAAGAAGCCCAGAAAAGGGGCCACGATGGTGAGAGACCAGATAGAGTCTTCAAGGCGGGAGATACGGTCCACATGAGGGACTTCAGCGATGGCTCTCCATGGATTCCGGGAAATATTCCCAAAATAAATAGGAGTGGTGTCGTATCGGCTGCAAACCAGGGAGAAGACCTTCAAAAAACACATCAATCACTTCTGTAACAGGGAACCTTCCACAGGGGCAGCGGGTTCAACAGACATGCCACCATCGGCATCATTCACACGGGCCTGCGGATGGGACTTTCCACCCAAAACCTCAAGAGCAAGCCCTCGGAAAAAAAAAAAGCAAGAAAAACAAGATAAATGGCCTGTGTGGATATTTGGCTGTATACAACATTTAGTGTTTAGTCTGGACTTAATGGGGTATTGAGTTGAGACTGCTGGTTGGACAAATACTCGACTTTGTAACTGAATTTATCATCAATCCAAATTTAATGGTTGTTATTAATTTTATTTAGTGTCACTTTTTTTAAAGTGGTATTTTCATTTTAGAGGAAGGAGCCTTGTGGTTGTTCTGATGAGATCAGTTGTCCGTACAAAAGCACTTAGTGAACATTTGGTGCCTGGAACTCGCTGTCGGGGGAGGTAGTGGAAGCGGATACAGTAGTGGCTTTTAAGGGGCGGATTGGCAAATACATGAATAGGATGGGAATAGAGGGCTATGGTCCCCGGAAGGACCATAGGGGGTTTTAGTTAAGTCGGGCAACATAGTCAGTGCAGGCTTGGAGGGCCAAAGGGCCTGTTCCTGTCCTGTAATTTTCTTTGTTCTATAATCTTAAACATGTATGTTTAGTAAAACTCTTGATACCACAGATAACCATGGATAAGGAGTGCAATCCACAATTTCTATTGTGCAGAATGTTTGACGTAAAGGAGAGTTTGACAGAAAATTCCCAGGTGCTTCTATTACTACAATACAAAATGTTAACAAGAAATTACGCAAGATCTCTTTGTAATAATTATAAATGAGACTATGGGGATGTGAAACAATCCCCTTTACATTGTTCTAAATAATAAGCATTTAGTTAAGGTAATGCATGCTAAAACTTCTAAAAGTGCTTCGATAGATGCACTTTGAAAAAGACCAATTGCTGCACTAGTTTTATTACACTGTATGCAATAATTTGGTATGGTAGATCAAGAACAAAGAAAATTACAGCACAGGAACAGGCCCTTCGGCCCTCTAAGCCTGCACCGACCATGCTGCCCGACTGAACTAAAACCCCTATCCTTCCGGGGACCATATCCCTCTATTCCCATCCTATTCATGTATTTGTCAAGACATCCCTTAAAAGTCACTATCGTATCTGCTTCCACTACCTCCCCCGGCAACGAGTTCCAGGCACCCACCACCCTCTGTGTAAAAAATCTGCTTCGTACATCTCCTTTAAACGTTGCCCCTCACACCTTAAACCTGTGCCCCCTAGTAATTGACTCTTCCACCCTGGGAAAAAGCTTCTGACTATCCACTCTGTCCATGCCTTTCATAATCTTATCGACTTCTATCAGGTCGTCCCTCAACCTCCATTGTTCCAGTGAGAACAAACCAAGTTTCTCCAACCTCTCCTCATAGCTAATGCCCTCCATACCAGGCAACATCCTGGTAAATCTTTTCTGTACCCTCTCCAAAGCCTCCACATCTTTCTGGTAGTGTGGCGACCAGAATTCAACACTATATTCCAAGTGCGGCCTAAGGTTCTATAAAGCTGCAACATGTCTTGCCAATTTTTAAACTCTATGCCCCGGCCGATGAAGGCAAGCATGCCATATGCCTTCTTGACTACCTTCTCCACCTGCATTGCCACTTTCAGTGACCTGTGTACCCAGATCCCTTTGCCTATCAATACTCTTAAGGGTTCTGCCATTTACTGTATAATTCCTATCTGTATTAGACCTTCCAAAATGCATTACCTCACATTTGTCTGGATTAAACTCCATCTGCCATCTCTCAAAAAAAATCCTAGACCAAAAATAATTGTATCAAAATGAATAAGTGGTCTGCTACAAAGCTTCCATTCAGAACCCCCCGGTACAATAAGTGCAGCTAGTTTTACTAAGTGACTGACATTGAGGAAAACCAACGCACATTGGAACTCAACATACTAGAGGGAAAAGAGAAACTTATAAGGAATATATAAATTTCACTAACCAGTCTTCATCTCTTTTACCTCTCAATGGTGATCAGACTTGCACGTCTCATTTTATCACCTTTTGCTTCAACTAACTGGAAGGACCTTGAAGACAAACTTGGATTCCATTTTGGTCCAAAACTGAAACATTACATCATTGAATAACTGAACAAAATGTGAAGTACTATTGTTTCCTAATATAAAAAATCTTCACTATAGTTTGAGCATGCAACATCTTATGCCAAATAATTGCAATCAAAGGAATATACATACTATTTAGTCTACTTGACATAATCTTTAAAAGTTTCTAATGCTATTAAAATAAAGCAAAAATGGGTTTAAACTTTAGTTATTAATGTCACAAGTAGGCTTACATTAACACTGCAATGAAGTTACTGTGAACATCCCCCAGTCGGCACACTCTGCCTGTTCGGGTACACGGAGGGAAAATTTAGTATGGCCAATGCATCTAACCAGCACGTCTTTCGGACTGTGGGAAGAAACCCATGCAGACACGGGGAGTGTGTGCAGACTTAGCACAAACCAAGATGGGAATCGAACCCGGGTCCCTAGCGCTGTGAGGCAGCAGTGCTGACCACTGTGCTACCTTGCCGCCCATGGTATCATCGCACCGTTATTGTTTTTAAAAAACACTTAAGTAAATGGCTGAGGAGCTAAATCGTTTTGGGTTGATTGCAAGTGATCACAGCTTGAAAATTCACGGTGAGAAGGAACCACTGCAAATGCAGAAAATCCAAATCAACAGCAAATAGTGGAAATGTAGAGCAGCCTCTGAAAAGTGGAAAGGAAGGTTAACGACCTGTAATGGTTGGGGGGAGGTGGGGGGGGAAAGAGGTGGCTTAACCCTCATTTTTCCCTCCCTTGCCAATATAGCGGATGATATTCAATGGGTAATGTTACAGGCATCAGTGCAAACTCAGCAAGTGGAACACAAAAGGGGGCAGGGCAGAGCTGGCTGGGCTGGACTATCTGAGCTATTGACTGTGCAGCATATGCTGTAAGAGTTTTAACAACACCAGGTTAAAGTCCAACAGGTTTATTTGGTAGCAAATGCCATTAGCTTTCGGAGCGCTGCTCCTTCGTTAGATGGAGTGGAAATCCATTTCCACTCCATCTGATTTCCACTCCATCTGACGAAGGAGCAGCGCTCCGAAAGCTAATGGCATTTGCTACCAAATAAACCTGTTGGACTTTAACCTGGTGTTGTTAAAACTCTTACTGTATTTACCCCAGTCCAATGCTGGCATCTCCACATCATGACCAGCATATGCTGGACAGGAAAGGGCTGCGCTGGGCTATCTGAGGCATTGAATGTGCAGTATGTGCTGAGCACGGCTGGCCCGCACTATTTGAGCCCCTCTGACTGTGCAGCATGTGCTGGGCAGGGCTGGACTGACTGAGCCCCAGAGTGTGCAGCATATACTAGGCAGGGCTGAGCTACACTGTCTAAGCCCCTGGCTGTGCATGCAGCATGTGCTAGGCTGGACTGAGCCATTGACTTCGCACCATGTGCTGGGCAGGACACCTGTCACTAATTTTCCCCTCCCTGACCCTTACCTCGCGGCCTGGAGCCGTCCGGACCGGCCGCCTCGCACCCTCTTACCCGACGCCACGCAACCGACACCCGTTGCCATGGAAACTAGCCAGACGCGCGGAGGAAGGGGGAGGGGCGGTTTTAAACGGCCTGGCAGTTAGTTCACGGGGTTTGCTCTGGGAGAAGTGGAGATGTCCACCTGCCCGCACTTTATAGAAATTGTGGGGCATGCGGATGGAAGCGGCTTCCCAACCGTCACCAACTCCCACCCAACAATAGGAGGCGGGGTCAAACATGACTGACGTCTGTAATCCACCAATGGAAATTCCACACTGACGCCAGGACAAATCAGAATCAAGGGGCGGGGCTTGTACCTGAGTGACGTGTGAGGCAGAGCCAGGCGCCTGTTAGTAAACAAGATGGCGGCACATGGCAGTAGTCAATTGAGAAAGAACTATGTTCAGCTGGTGAAGCTTTTTAAGCTCGCACTACCTATTTGAAACCTCATGCTTCTGAAACAAAAACAAAATGCTGGAAAAGCTCAACAGGTCTGGCAGCATCTGTGGAGAGAGAAACAGAATTCATGCTTCGAGTCCATATGACTCTTCAGAGCCAATTGGATCTGCGTCTGCTGTGCTTGGAGGCATTTCACATGATGCTCCTGAACACCTGACTTCCACACTGGGTTAATGAATGCAAAGTACTGTGGATGCTGAAAATCTAGGTTCCCTTGCAATTGAGCTTCCTTGTTGCTGGTTCCAGGTCAGTAGCTGCATCACTAACTAATACAAGGAGCACATGGGCTTATTCATCACTAAGATTGAGATAATCTGTTCAGCTGTGCCTGCCGCTTCTCTCCATTCCCTTAGCCCACCAGACCAGCCTTCCTCAAACTTGTGTTTTTCTCTGATTTCTTTCATTTCGCTTCCACGCCCTTCAAGCTCATGTTGGCCTTGAGTCCCACCTCCTTAAATTCCTGCCACATTGCTCACCACTGAACTTCCCTTCCTGAGTCAATGTTGTTAATGGTTCCCTCTCCTCTGGTATTGTTCCTCATTCCCTTCAAACTTGCCACCATCACCCCACTCAAATTTTGCACCCTTGACGCCTTTGCCCTTACAACCTGTTGCCCCATCCCCAAACTTGTTTTGCTCTCTTTGGGTGTGCTATTGCCTCTCAAATCCATGCAGATCTTTCCCAGAACTCCATGTTTGAATCCCTCCAAATAGGTATTTGGCCCTGCCACAGTAGCAAAATATCCTCTATCAAAGTTGATTATATGATTGTAACAAAGGTAAAATATCCTCCTTGAACTTCTCCATCTGCTTGCAGCCTTGGATACGGTCGGCCACACCAACAGCCCCAGCCCCACCCCACCCCCCCCCCCCCCTGTAGTCCAGTTTGGTGGGATTACACTTATCTATTCAGTCATTGCCAGGAAATCACCTGCAATAGCTTTTCTCACTTCTGGATCGTTACTCTTGGAACCCCCAAGGACGTATCCATGACCCCATCCTTTTTCACATATATATGTTGCTCCTCAGTTGGGCTCTAAGAGAATTAAAGGGCATGGGGATCAAGCAGAAAAGTGGAGTTAAGGGATTAGATATAATCTTATTAAATGGAAGAGCAAGCTCAAGCTGAGTGATGACTTCCCCTGGCCTGCTAATGGCTTTGTTATTGGCGCAGACTCCCTCCTTTCATTTCCTCCTCCCTGACTCCATAACAAATTGTAACAAATCATCCAGTGGTCACAGCTCCTACAATCTCTCGTTCCTTTTCTCCAGCCTCTGCTGCTCCTCCAATCATAGATTCTGTCTCTGGAGGTGTGGTAAGATTTTACAGATGCACCATAGAAAGCATTCTTTCTGATTGTATCACAGCTTGGTATGGCTCCTGCTCTGCACAAGACCACAAGGAACTACAAAAGGTCATGAATGTAGCCCAATCCATCATGCAAACCAGCCTCCCATCCATCGACTCTGTCTACACTTCCCGCTACCTCAGTAAAGCAGCCAGCATAATTAAGGACCCATGCATCCTGGACATTCTCTCTTCCACCTCCTTCCTTCGGGAAAAAGATACAAAAGTCTGAGGTCACATACCAACCGACTCGAGGACATCTTCTTCCTTGCTGCTGTCAAACTTTTGAATGGACTTACCTTGCATTAAGCTGATCTTTCTCTACCCCCTAGCTATGACTGTAACACTACATTCTGCACTCTCTCGTTTCCTTCTCTATGAACGGTATGTTTTGTCTGTACAGCGTGCAAGAAACAAATCTTTTCACTATATGTTACTACATGTGACAATAAATCAAATCCAAAAAAAATTGGATTTGGAGAAAGAGAACCTGTGATTGACTAACTTGATCACCTGAATGCAGTCATGTTTCATTGGGTTCCCCAGTAGATTACATTTGACAGGTCTCAGCAACTTCAAGGGAAGATAGTATGAGAGCTTTGAAAGAATTCCATCAGTAGTACACTCAAACCTGCAGATCTGTTCAAGCATTTTCTGATTTCATGGCTGTGTGTGGTTTTTATATAAACTCAAAAGTTCTAAGAAACAAGACTGTTAGAAATGGCTTGTCAGAAAAGCCAAAAGAATTAAAAATACAATTAAAAACATTTCTAATGAGTACCATTATTATTAATACAGCAACATTCTTTTTTGCTATTGCAGGGTGCATTATTTTAACTTCCCCAAATAAATTAATATTCAATTTATATTGTAGAACAGAAGCTCTTGTAAATGTTAATCTGGCAAATATGGCCAGATTAAAATTTTGCAACTTAAAAAGAGGCCGTTAGGAATGACTGTGCTATTAAATTTAATATATCTATTTTGAGCAGGGGAACAGTGCCTCTGTTTTGTTACATAAATCTTAGCTAAAAAGAGAAAAATAAAATCTCTTAACCTTTTGAACCTGTGAATTTGATGTTGCTGAGAACCCTAATGATTTATGATAGGTGTACAAAACAATCACATACGCCAACGGAAACGCGCTGTTCTGTGGATCTCTCTTGGCGCTGGTCCCTCAAGAATATTAGGTTTATTTCAAAGTATTTTTAAGCACAAAAATTCAATTGTCTGATTTCCAGTTTCCATTGAAACCTGAAACAGTTTCAATTCCAGCTGTTTTACCTACTCTCCCCCAAAGGATACTTGCATAATCTGAGAGCCCAAGAAATCTTTGCTGCATTGCCTGTCATCCATACAGACATTTCCATATTAACCTTTGTGCACCTCTAGTATGCCATAGCCTATGAGATTATAGATAGTGGCTTTATTCCAACCCTTCTTCTGGTTCTCTCTCCCCGCCCCAATGCATTACAATATATAAAGCACATCCACCTTCTCTAAACCTGTTTTACCCATGGGTTGAATGCATAAATCCCAATATAATAGATTTTCAAAAACAAAATCATCTATATTCACTGATAGATACTGAAGAACACTGGAGGTCAGTCGGTGCACATGTAGAAGTAGGACCTGCCATTGGAGAAGCAGCTCTGTCTTTCCTATGAATGCTGCTCCTTCCATCACTGCTATACTCTATTTGACCTTTAGGCAGCTTAGTGGTTGACTTGTTTTAAAGTAAAATGGAACCACGAAGGTCAGAAGCAGTAGCACAACAACTCTTTTTTTTTAAAAGCTGGTCTTTCAATTCTGAAGGCTGCACAATTTAGATGACAAGAACCTCCATTTACAACACCTCGGCCCCGATGCTGTGTACTGGGTGCACCCCTTCTCCCAGGCTATAGAATCATGGAAAAGTCATGACACAGAAAGAGGCCAACCAGCCCATCACGTCTGCACTGGCCAAAAAAAAGAAAAAATAGCTGTAATTTCTCATCCTACCTTCCAGCACCTGGGTTTGTAGCCCTGCAGGTTACAACACTTCAGGTGCAGATCCAGGTTCTAGGCTGGGCATTTCTGCGTCCACCACTCTCTGCGTGAAGACGCCCTTCCTCAAGTCCCCTCTAATCCTTCTATCAATCATGTTAAATCTGCACCCCCTGTTAATTGATCTCTCCACGAGGGGAAAATTCCCTGTCTATCTCGGCCTTGTAATCTCAATTAAGTCATCCCTCAAGCTACTCTGTTCGAAGGAAAATAACCCTAGCCTATCCAATCTTTCCTCATAGCTGCAAATTTCTAGCCCAGGGAATATTTTGTAAATCTCTCTCCAGAGCAATTATGCCCATGAAATGTGGTGACCAGAACTGTACAAAAAATTGCAGCTGTGGCCTAACCAGTGTTTTATACAGTTCCAGCATTACATCCCTGATTTTGTATTCTGTATCTCATTCAACAAAGGAAAACATTCCATATACTTTCTTTACCACCTCATCTGCCTGTCCTGCCACCTTCAGGGACCTGTGGACATACACTCCAAGGTCTCTCACTTTCTCCACCCCTCTCAATATCCCCCCCGCCCCTCTCCCCATTTATTGTGTATTCCCTAACTTTGCATTATCTTACATTTCTCCAAATTAAGTTCACCAATTTTCGTGTCAGCTTCAAATTTTCTGGTTGTGCTTCCCATATTTAAGTCCAAATCATTAAGATATAAAATATATACAGCATGGGAGCACAGTAGTTAGCACTGCTGCTTCACAGCGCCAAGGATCTGGGTTCGATTCCCAGCTTGGATCACTGTCTGTGTTGAGTTTGCACGTTCTCCCCGTGTCTGTGTGGATTTCCTCTGGGTGCTCCGGTTTCCTCCCACTTTCTGAAAGACGTGCTGGTTAGGAGCATTGACCCGAACAGGCGCCGGACTGTGGCGACTAGGGGAATTTCACAGTAACTTCACTGCAGTGTTAATGTAAGCCTTGCTTGTGACTAATAAATAATCTTCAAAAAAAACAGCAAGGGCTCCAACACTGAGCCTGCTGATTCCCAGTCAATGGCACTTTTAAGAGGCCTCATCTCTCTCCCACAGCAACACTACACTAAAGTACTGTGAATGCTGGAAATCTGAAATAGTGACATAAAGTGATAGAAATACATAACAGGTCAAGCAGCATCTGTGGAGAGCGAGAGAAGGAAAATTAACATTTCAGGCTTTTTGTCCGAATTCTCCTCCCTTATCTTCTTGGATTAGTTTGGGCTCCAATTCAGTGTGAAGTTTCATTTTGGAGCTTTCTTGAGTTATTTTGAAATCAAAGGTGATGCACTCAATTCCAATGTGATTCTAGCAACTACAATTGAACTTTTCATGGGCAACATCATAGGAACAGAGGTAGACCATTCAGCTCCTTGAGTATGTTCCACCATGCAATTAGAATATTTATGGCTGATCTGTATCTTAAATCTATTTCCCCATTTTTGTTCTGTAACCCTTAATACTCTTTCTTAACAAAGATCTATCAATTCTCAGTTTTGATATTTTGAATTTACTTAGGCTCAACAATTTCTTTGAAGAAAAGAAGTTTAGATTTATCCTGCCTTCACCTGATGAAGGAGCAGCGCTCCAAAAGCTTGTGATTTCAAATAAACCTGTTGGACTATAACCTGGTGTCATGTGACCTCATCAGATTTATCCTGAGAGATACTGTTTGTCACATTCTACTAATTTGAGTACATCCCCAAGAGCGGAACAGTGGTTAGCACTGCTGCTTCACAGTGTCAGGGACCTGGATTCAATTTCAACCTTGGGTAACTGACGGTGTGGAGTTTGTACATTCTCCCTGTGTCTGCGTGTGTTTTCTCCAGGTGCTCCAGTTTCCTCCCACAGTCCAAAGATGTGCAGGTTAGGTGGATTGACCATTTTAAATCGGTTTACATGACTCCCCGTTTGATCCCACCACCTGGTAAGTATCAAATGGGTATGTCCATTTGGCTGAGCTTACATGAGTCCCATTACATTGTCCACAAATGAGCTGTCTTCCCGCGGTTACATTCAGGCATTTCTGTTCATCAAAGGTGCAAATGAACTGACCCTTATTAACCCGACAATGTTGATGGACACACTGCGTCTGTACACCGGAATCATTCTTGGGGACCAAGGCATAGGCACATCCCCATCCCTGCCCCGTAAAACAAAGCGGATAGCTTGCAGTATCTGAACAAGCTCTTCCTCCTACCTGTTGGAGCCCCCCTGCACACAGGATCTGTGGGATTTACAAGTTCCACACATCTCCCCTGTATACCTCTTTTATATTTGCCAATTTGTCCCTTACAGGGTGCGTCTGATGTATCGACTGTATATAGGTCTTGAGGGGTCCACCCAGGGGTGGCTACAAATAGGGCTTCTACCGATTGTGCTAACGGGTAACATACAGTTCGATTCCCGTGTAAGTGTATTTGAGCTTTGTAAAATAGGTTATCCTCCAATCCAGTCAAATTTACAGTCGCGACAACGCAAAGTAATACAGTTGCATACGCGATTTCATACATATCCGCAACGAGCAAGTATCAATCCTAATACTGTAAGTTATACAATTTTCAAAAGTTATATCTATCTATCAACCCGAACGTGCCAGTTGCTCTTGCTTGCAGTCTTTGCCTGTGTTGAGGAAAGCAATCCGGTCAGTTCATTCATTCATTCATTTCTTTGTGTAATTTCAGCTGTGTCCAATGTTTCCATATACCTTTCCCTCTTATGTCTACACAGGCACAGGTGTCTCCACCAATTATAACTTTATATGGCCCATTCCATTTTGGTGCAAACCCTGGTTTGTCAGGTAATGTTTTCACTAGGATGCGACTTCCCGCTGTTGGGACGTCAGGGAGCATTTCAAGCTCGCTCTCTCTCTGCGTCTCTTTTTTCCTGATTATCTTTTACCAATTTGCGCATCCCTTTTAGTTGGGCGCTTAGTTCCAAAACATATCTTCTGATTTTATCTTTTAGTGGACCTACATCGGTCCCAACTGTAATGATGCTTTCTGGTAATTGCATCACCTGTCCTGTCATTAGTCCATAAGGGGTTAATCCGGTTGTCCGGTTTGTGGTAGTTCTTAGCCTCATTAGTATAGTGGGCAATACGTCTGTCTGCATTTTTCCAGATGTTTGTATGGCTTTAGCCAGTGCATTCTTAAATGTTCTATGCATACGTTCCACCATTCCAGAACTCTGTGGGTGGTAAGGGATGTGGAATTTTTGTTTTATCCCCATTAATTGGCATACTGTTTTTACCACCTTTCCAGTGAAGTGCGTCCCTTGGTCCGAATCGATTTTTAGGGGTACTCCCCATCTAGGGATTACCTCTTCTGCCAATATCCTAGCCCCCGTAGTAGCAGTACAATTTGTAGTCGGGAACGCTCCTACCCACCTGGTGAACTGGTCTATAATAACCAGACAATACGTTTTGCCATGGGATTGTGCTAGTGGCCCTGTGAAATCTATTTGCAGATGTTCCCAGGGTCCCTTTGGTCTCGGCTGATGTCCCATTTTAATTTTTATGGGTCAACCAGGGTCGTGTTGCGCGCACGTCACGCATCGGTGACAGTGTCGGGCTATGTCTCTTCCAATTCCTTTCCACCACCATTCCATTCCTATACTAGTTATCATGGCCTCTCTACCCACATGTGAGAGTCCATGGTGGAGTTCCAATAGGGTGTTTTGTATGTGCTCTGGTGCTATTACCTTATCTTCCCGTCTCCAATCGTTATCAGTCCCTTTGACTGCTCCCTGGGCTTCCCACTTCTCCTTTTCCTCTTTCGAGGTATCCTCATATAAGTCCCGAATATCTATTTCACCTCTTGTCTGTTCTGTTGCTGCTATTGGCAGCTCGCCAACTGTCTCCTGTCCTAAGGCTAACTGTGCTGCTCTATCTGCGGCTTGGTTCCCTTTGAAATTTAACCAGTCTGGGTTATCTTTTCCTGGGTTCTTTCTGGTGCGCTTTAATTTTGATTACTGCGGCTTCTCGAGGTTTCTCGCTAGCTCTCAACAATGCTTCAATTCTTTGTTGGTGTTTAATAGGAGTTCCTCCCGTGGTTATAAACCCTCTTCTATCCCATGCTGTCATATAGTCATGTATGACTCCGAACGCATATCGACTATCTGTATAGATGTTTACCGTTTTGCCTTTAGATATAACTCTAGTGCCTGTGCGAGTGCCACTAGTTCTGCCACTTGCGTGGATAGACTTCCGTTAATCCTTCCTGACCTTACTGTCTCTAATTTGTCATTTACTACTGCCCACCCTGTCCGGGGTGATCCTTCCACATATTTGCGTGAACCATCTACAAAAAGGGTCTCCTCAGCTGTTGTTAAAGGTACATCCTTTATCCTACCCTCTCCTACATCCATATCTATATCCCCACAATTGTGTGGCTCTCCTGTGCCTAAAATTCCTTCTGCTGGGTTATTCCCTGTGTCCCTTATTATTATTATGGATTTGCTTGGAGGTAGGAGGACAGCTTCCCACTTCGCTCTTCTCATGTTTGAGACTGACCTTAGTTTCCCGTGTTCAACATTTCCAGCAAGGTGTGTTTGGTGTGGAGGATTATATTCCCTGTCATTATTATTGGCTCGCTAACCTTTACGGCCCAGGCGGCGCAATCCAAGGCGGTTATGCACCTTGGCAGTCCGGTGACTACCGGCCCTTCTGCGGTTGAATAATACCCTATAATAATAATAATATACCTTATAATAATAATAATAATAATACCCTATAATAATATCTTTTTGTCGCCATGGTCCTGTGTTACCACTGCGGAATAGAACCTTCCCTCATTGCTACAATGGATATGGAAGTCCTTATTAGAATCTGGTAATCCTAGTCCAGGGGCTGATATCAGTTCTGTTTTTAGTTTGTTGTAAGCCTCTTCCTGCTCGGGTCCCCATTCTACGGGATCTAAAGCTGGTTTTCCCCCTTTGACTCGTCTTTGTATGGGTTCTGCCAATTTTGCGAACCCCGGGATGAAACTTCGGCTATAGTTAAATAGTCCGAGCACCTTTCTGATCCCTCTTACGGTGACGGGTCGCGGCATTTGTTGTACCGCCTTCTTTCAATCTGTTGGCATTTCGTTAAGCCCTTGGGATATAAGGTGTCCTAGGTATAGGACCTGTGTTTTCCCGATTTGTGCCTTTTTGGGGCTCACCTTTAACCCTGCGATTTTTAGTTCGTTTAGTACTAGATATAGTGCTTCTTGATGTCCTGACTTGGACTCCGAAGCTATTAAGATATCAGAGAGGAGTGTGGAGGGATATGGTCCAGGTGCAGGTCAGTGGGACGAGGCAGAAAAATGGTTCTGCACAGCCAAGAAGGGCCAAAAGACCTGTTTCTGTGCTGTAATGTTCTGTGGTTCTATCTGCATATTGTAGGATCGTGCTACCCTCTGGCAGTTCTACCCTGTTCAAGATGTCACTCATTACTCGATGGAAGATAGCGGGGCTGTTGTGGAATCCCTGTGGTAGGCGAGTCCAAGTGTACTGTTTGTCTCCCACTGTAAAGGATATTTTGTACTCCTGTGACAGTCCATTCAGGATTGTCGAAGGGCTTGCTACAATGGGGTGCAACTTGGACGTGACTTTATTGAGTCCGGTGTAATCTATCGTGAGCCTATAGCTTCCGTCAGGCTTGCTCACTGGCCATGTTGGGGAGTTAGTGGTGCTTGTGGTTTCTCTCAGAATCCCCCTTTCCACTATCCCTTTAACTATCTCCACTACAGCTTTCTCTGCCTCTGATTTTGTTGGGTATTGTCGGTGGGGCTTATGCTCCGGTCCAGGTACCTTTATTGGGTCCGTTTTAGTCAAACCGGTATCTAGCTTTGTTTTAGCCCATACTCTAGGGATGGGAGCATGGATGGCTCCGAACCCTCCTGTCTCTAATTCCCAATTTCTGGTGGTGACTGTGGCCACCTTAATAGTTTTGAGGTGACTTGTAAGTTTCCCTATTCTAGTTTCCCGACCGTCCTGACTCGGCCAGATTAATTCTCCCTTTCCACAGTCTATCAGAATCTCATATTCTTTCATCAGATCATTTCCCATTATTGTACCCTCGTTATTTTTGCACACATAAAACCTCATTGGTATATACAGATTATTTATTTCTACTAACGTGGTCTCACTCAGGTAGGCGGGTGTTTTGTTCCCTCCTATCCCAGTTAGGGAAATCATTTTATTTGTAGTGGGTAAGGGTAGGTCGGTGACAGATACGGATGCTCCTGTGTCCACCAGCATCTCACATTGCCTGCCCCCTACTAGTGCAGACACATAAATCCATCCCTCCTTCTTACCCCTATGAATGGGGGCTGCAGACCGTCAATCTTGCTGACCTCGGAGGTTCCGTGGTTCCTCCGGTTCTGCTGTGGTCATGAATCGGGTCGGGGGTCTCCCATGTTTATCCCAACACACTGCTTCTGTGTGTCCATGTTTATTACAATGCCTGCAATAGAACATAGAACATTACAGCGCAGTACAGGCCCTTCGGCCCTCGATGTTGCGCCGACCAGTGGTACCAATCTAAAGCCCCTCTAATCTACACTATTTCAATATCATCCCATATGTTTATCCAATAACCACTTGAACACTCTCAAAGTTGACGAGTCCACCACTGCCGCAGGCAGGGCATTCCACGCCCTTACTACTCTCTGAGTAAAGAACCTACCTCTAACATCTATCCTTTATCTCTCGCCCCTCAATTTAAAGCTATGTCCCCTCGTGCTAGCCAACACCATCCGAGGAAAAAGGCTCTCATTATCCACTCTATCTAATCCTCTGATCATCTTGTATGCCTCTATTAAGTCACCTCTTAACCTTCTTGTTTCCCACTGCTCCCAAATCTGTTTCCTTTCCTTGGGGCCCCGCAATCTCTCACAAAGTGCCCTTGCCGGCCACAATTGTGGTCAGTTTGGACTTCGTTCCGTTCCCGTTACTGTAAGCGGCTATTCTTTCTAGCCTTGTTCTTGTCTGGGATTTCTCCTCTCCGCCTCCCAGTATGCCACTAGCCCACTCTACCAATTCATCATAATCTTGGGACATAATCACTCCCATTTTTAGGATGGTTTGGTAAGCACTGGAGTCCATCCTTAAAAGCCTGGCTGAACGCTCGATCCCCACGACCTGGGTTTTCTTGTCCTGAGCACTCTTAATATACCTGGAACAACCGTTCCCTGTATTCAGAAGCTCCTTCCCCTTTTAGCTGCTTGGTTGTGGTAATTCTGCTCCAGTTAGTAGGAGCATTCCCTAATACTCTCTGAATTTCTGCCTTAAACTGGGTGAAGGGTGCCTGTTGGGCATCTATTTCTGATGTTAGAGCGACTACATGTGTCCACCGTCCCCCACTATAATCCTGTGCTGGAGGAGCGGCGGGTCCACCTGCTACCTGTCTCCACTTATCCCCTTCTGGACAGGCTGCCCTGACCAGTTGGTGTAACGTCTCTCGGGTGTAATTGGTGTCCGACCCAAATTGTATCTAATTCTTCCCAGAATTTAGTGTTTGCGCTTCTAGGTTGTAACTTACCCAGGGAAGCCATTATCTGCTGTCTCTCACCTGGGGTGAAGGGTTTATAATTCGCTTTTGGCTGCGCATCTGTTCCCCCTCGGGTTACTGGCGCTAAGTTGTGTTCTAGCGCTTCCCACTCCTCTGGAGGAGCGGTTGGTCCCTAACATGTGGACTCATGGGGTAGAGGAACAGTTTCCCCTCTCCATTGATTCTCTTCTAACACTTGGTTTCGTTTCTCCAGTTCCCTTACTCTGGATTCTAACTCTCTAATCTTTTATCTTCACTCCACCTTTTAGTAGAGGCAACTACTTACTCAATTAGTCCAGCTAACTGATGTACTAATAATACCCCTATCTTCTTTGTCTTGTTTCTGTTTTCTCCATCTATCCACTTTCTCTGCTGTTCCAAGGTCTGAAAAGCATCCCAGCCATCCCTTTGCATCCTCTTTATCAACGCTTGCCTGTCTGTCATGTACACTTCAATGAGAGAACCTGCAGATCCCCTCTTAACTTCTTTATCTGCCATTTAGCAGACTTCACTACCCCCGGTCACTATTGTCGCCTTGGCAACGTGTTTTAGGCACAGTACGGCCACGATTACTCCCTAGTAAAGTGTGCTCTCTACCGTAGGGACTTCACTAACCCGGCCACTATTACTACTCTAGCACCGTGTTTCACCACCGTCTCAGGGATTCAATTTATACTCACGGCTTCCACTACTAGCACCTCGGCAATGTGCTTCTCCACCGGAGTCCGGCTCTAGGTCAGAGTTGATCAACTCCTTTTCTGCACCGCTTTTACAACATTGACAGTCCAGGACCCAACTATCCAAACTTTCATGCAAATAGGTGGCAACTCTGCGTTTGTTCGCCACTACAGAGTTTGATGTTAACCGACCTTTGCCACTTGTGCTTCACAATCCTAAGTGCCCTTGGTGCCTCTACGCCCACTTCAGGTTCCTGACCTTCGTGTGGGGGATTTCCCCTCTTAACAACCGGTCTAAGGCTGCGCGTTTGAGACAGGCACTTCCTTGTCCTCTAGTCGGTCAGCACAAGTAAAAGTTACTTATCACTATCAGCAGTTAGTACTTAACACTGTACCATATACACTCAATACTTATTACTACAAATACCCCATAAGTTTAACCCCTTTCAAACTGTATTCTTGACCTTGTCTGACTCCCACAGATTCAGTGATCTCTACCCCGGCTTTCTGATCATGGCCAATCGATCGAAACTTACCCGTAATAAGATCCTTGCCGACTACGCTAATTATTGTGGGAAATTTACCACCTGAGTCAGACTGGAGGTTCAATAACAGTTTTATTTCGGATATGAAGCTTTGGGAGAAAGCGCTGGTACTCCGCAGTACTTGGCAGCTACCTTCTCAATCATACAATAGCAGTTGATCATTTTTATACCTTTTAGACAATGGGTAGTCCGGACATTAGCCATTTAACACATCATTATAGTTGAATATACAGATCATGGTGATCGATAGTTAACACATCGTTACAATCAGACAGGTACAGACATGGGCAGTTAACATAGCATTGTTCATAGAATGGATACATTTCCTCTATCAATGACTGGTTTCGATCTGTACATTCAGCGATTGGTTTTGTTGCATTTATGTTCCCATCTCGGGCTGATCTTATTATCAGACTCTTTGTTCTGGGTCTGCCCTTATCTAAAGTGCCTCAAGCTCTGACTAGCTTCCTGCAGCATTTCGGTTACTGCATGTTTTAACTTTAAGTAACTGTCTGTGCTGAAAGCCAGTGCCTGTTAATGTCCCTTTCCCAGACAACCATTTTGTGTGCCAGGTAACCATTTCATTTGGATGTCAACATTGCTGGCAGGGGCAGTATTTACTGCCCATCTAAAACTGCCCTTCAAGGAGCGTACTTAAATCACTACAGTCTAGGTCATGAAGGTGAATCTACAACGCTATCAGGGAAGGAGTTTCAGATATTTGACCCAGCGGCAGTGAAGGAAGGACAAAATGGTTCCAAGTCAAGGTGTGTGTGGCTTGGAGGGGAACTCGCAGGTGTTTGAGTTCCCATGAGTCTACTGCTCATGTTCCTCCAGTTAGCACTGCTGCCTCACAGCATCAGGGATACAGGTTCAGTTCTGACCTTGGGTGACTGTGTGGAGTTTAAGTTTATAAGTTTATTTATTCATGTCACAAGTAGGCTTACATGAGCACAGTAATGAAATTACTGTGAAAATCCCCTAGTCGCCACGTTCCGGTGCCTGTTCAGGTACACAGGGAGAATTTGGCATGGCCAATGCACCTAAAAAGCACGTCTTTCGGACCGAGAGGAAACCGGAGTACCCGGAGGAAACCCACGCAGACATGGGGAAAATGTGCAGATCCCACACAGACAGTGTCCCAAGTTGGGAATTAAACTCAGGTCCCTGGTGCTGTGAGGCAGCAATGTTAACCACTGTGCCATCCTCCCCGTGTCTGGTGGGTTTCCTCCAGGTGCTTCAGCTTCCTCCCATAGTCCAAAGATGGGCAGGTTAGGTGGATTGGCCATGCTAAATTGCCCCTTCATGTCCAAAGATGTGTAGGTTAGGGGAATTAGTGGGATAAATGTATGGGGTTACAGGGATAGGGTAGGGGGTGGACTTGGGTAAGATGCTCTGTCGGAGAGTCGGTACAGACTAAATAGGCTCCATGGCCTCCCACACTGTCGGGATTTTATGGTTCTAGTAGAGTTCATGCATTTGGAAGGCTCTTTTGAAGAGCCTTGGCAGATTGCTGCAGTGCATCTTGCATCTCGTACACACTGCTGCCTCTCTGCTCTGATGGTGGAGGAATTAATGTTTAAATGAATGGTGGATAGGGTGCCAACCAAACAGGTTGCTTTGCCTTGGATAGCATCAAGCTTTTTGAGTGTGACTAGAGCTGTACTCAACCAGGCAAAGGGAGAGTATTCCATCCCATTCCTGACTTTTAAATAGTGCATGGGCTTTGGGGAGGCAAGAGATTACTTTCAAATTTGGAGCTGCTCTTGTATCCACAGAATTTTTATATGGCTGGTCCAATCCAATTTCTGG
The DNA here is from genome assembly GCF_964213995.1 of Mustelus asterias. Taxonomy (NCBI): domain Eukaryota; kingdom Metazoa; phylum Chordata; class Chondrichthyes; order Carcharhiniformes; family Triakidae; genus Mustelus; species Mustelus asterias. The sequence goes on along the minus strand of NC_135807.1, from coordinate 114,133,462 downwards.
TCGATGGTAATCCCCAGGATGTTGGTGGGAATCAGAAATGGTAACATTTGGCAGATTGCCACTTCTTACTTTATATTGGAGGGAAGGTTATTGATGATGCAGCTGAAGATGGTTGGGCCTAGGACACTACCTGTGATGTCTTGGGTCTAAGATGATTATCCTCCAGCAACTACAACCATCTGATTCCTTGTGTTCAGTGTGGGTGGAACTAGTAGAATGTTTTCCTTCTGATTCCCATTGATTTCAATGTTGAGAGATTCTTGATGCCACATTCAGTCAAATGCTACCTTTATCAAAGAAAGTCACTCTCGCATGTAATTCAGTTCTTTTGTCCCATGCTTGGACCAAGGTTGTAATGGGATCTGGAGATGTGTGGTTCTGCTGGAACCAAAACTGAGCATCAGTGATCAAGTTATTTGTGAGTATGCTGCTTGATAGTACTGTCAACAACACTTTCCATCATTTTGCTGATGATTAAGAGTAGATGAGATGGTAATTTGCTGGACTGGATTTGTCCTGTTATACCTGGACAATTTTCTACATTGCTGGGTAGATGCCAGTTTTGTAACTCTACATGAACAGCTTGGCTAAGGTACGGCTAGCTCTGGTACTCAAGCCTTCATTACTACAGCCAGGGAGTTGTCAGGGACCACAACCTTTGCTGCATTCAGTGCCTTCAACCGTTTCTTGATACCATGGAATCAATTTTTCTGAAAACTGACATTTGTGATGCTGGGAACCTAAGCAGGAGTCTGAGATGGATCATCCACTCAGGACTTCAGGCTGAAGATCATTGCAAATGGTTCAGCCTAGTCTGTTTCACTGACATGCTGTTTTTTGGAGCCTCGCCCTCCAGTAAGTCATTTAATTGTCCACCAACTTTCACAAGACTGCAGACCTTTGATCTGATTCATTGGCTGTGGGATTGCTTAGCTCTGTCTACAGCATGCTGCTTCTGCTATTTAGCATGCATGTAGTCCTATATTGTAGCTTCCCGAGGTTGGCATCTCATTTTTAGCTATTCCTGGTGCTGCATGGTGGTTGTGCAAAACACGATGGAGTGTGACCTCAATGTAAGGAAGGGACTGTTGTGCTTTGCCACGCAGTGGGGGGAATTTTAGCATTTTGAGTCTAAGTGCCGGATCTGGGTGTCAAATAGATCCGCGCCTGGAATCCTCTTTGCAGCGCGCCCATACGGGTTTTGCCGGCTCCGCCCGATCCGTGCTGTGGGCGGGGCTTAGCACTGCCGGACCGATCGGAGCTCTGAACTGCGCATGCGCAGTTCGTAAAAAATCTGATAGCGCGCCCGGGCACCAAAAAAAAGCAGAAAGTGGAGAGAGCGGCTCTCTGATGTTCATCCTTCATGGTTGGGGTGGGTGGGTGGGAAGGGAGGGGGTGTGACCGATCATCCCCTGGGGCGGGGGGGTGGAGAGGTGGTGTGCCCGATCATCCCCTGGCGGGGGGGGGGGGGTTCCGCTGCCTGCAGCCGATCCCTCCTGGCACCATCACTGGTGAACTACCAGCCATAGCCATCTCTCCCGCTCTCTCGCACCTGCAGGGAAGAGTAATCTGTGGCTGGTAGTGCACCAGTGATGGTGCCTGGAGGGATCGGCCGCAGACAGGCAGCGGAACCCCCCCGAACAGAGGATGGGACGTCACACCCCCTCTCCTCCCCCCAGGGGATGATACGTCGCACCCTCTCTCCTCTTTCCCCCCCCCCCCCGGCCCAGGGGATGAGATGTCACACCCCCTCTCCTCCTCCCACCCCCTCCCCCCTCAGAGGATGACCTGGGTCAGAGAGCCATTGCAGTCTGTGACCCCACTCTTCGGAGGCTGCAGTGGCGACTTCAGACTTTTATTTCGCAGGTCGGTAACAGCGCGGATCGGGCCAGAAGATGGTAAAGTGGGATTTGGTGGTAGAGTTGGGCGCGCGGTTCATTAAGTCGATTTAAATGCATGCAAATGCATTTAAATCATTGGGCTGCCCGATTCGGGCGCGGGCCGGACCCGCGCCCGAATCGGGTGTTGATAAAGCTGCGTTCTGTTCGAAATCGGGTGCAGATCACGGTATAGGCCCGACGCCCAACTTTACCGTGATTTCGCGCCCGTTTTGGTAAAATCAGGCCGACAGTGTCTTTAACCTTCATACGGTGGACAAAGAACTGCGAGTTGACTTCTTACTAATATAATAACGTTGAGTCATTCGCCTAATTAACATTAGTTACGGTAGTTACTTTTACAGAACAATCAAGATTCAAACTGAATGCTGGACTTTGACTTAACTTTGAGTGACTGACAAGTACCTAAGCAGATAATGGCCTGTATCCATGTGTCAGTCTCTGCAGTCTCCTCAGTATAGTTTGGTCTCTGGTCTGGTCTAATCTTCCTCTTCTGGGTCTGGTCTGTTCTTCCTTCTTCTTTGGATGGTCCAGGGCCATCCTTCATGGTGGTTGATCTCTAGAGTTGCCGCTGCTGGTAGTGTGTTATGTAGCACCTTTTATCCTTTGATTATTTTTAATCACCGTTTAGGACGGGCCCTCAATCACTACCCATCAATTGTTTAGGGTTCGATCACCCAGTCCAATCAGGTGCTACCACATTGATTTCAGGGTATGTACCAAGCAGCCATGTTTACATAAGAACATAAGAAATAGGAGCAGGAGTATGCCATCTAGCCCCTCAAGCCTGCCCCGCCATTCAATAAGATCATGGCCGATCTGATAGTGGTTTAGTTCCACTTACCTGCCCGCTCCCCATAACCCTTAATTTCCTTATTGATCAGAAATCTATCTACCTGTGACTTAAGCATATTTAACGAGGTAGCCTCCACTGCTTCAATGGGCAGAGAATTCCAGAGATTCACTACCCTCTGAGAGAAGAAGTTCCTCCTCAACTCCGTTCTAAACTGATTCCCCCTTATTTTGAGGCTGTGTCCTCGAGTTCTTGTTTCCTTTCTAAGTAGAAAGAATCTCTCTGCCTCTACCCTATCTAGCCCCTTCATTATCTTATATGACTCTATAAGATCTCCCCTCAGCCTTCTAAACTCCAACGAGTACAGGCCCAATCTACTCAATCTCTCCTCATAAGCTAACCCCCTCATCTCTGGTATCAACCTGGTGAACCTTCTCTGTACTCCCTCTAAGGCCAATATATCCTTCCACAAATAAGGGGACCAAAATTGCATACAGTACTCTAGTTGCGGCCTCACCAGTACCTTGTACAATTGCAGCAAGACCTCCCTGCTTTTATACTCCATCCCCTTCGCGATAAAGGCCAACATTCCATTTGCCTTCTTGATCACCTGCTGCACCTGCAAACTGAGTTTTTACGATTCATGCAGAAGGACCCCCAGGTCCCTCTGCACAGTAGCATGTTGCAATTTTTCACCATTTAAATAATAATCCATTTTACTATTATTCCTTCCAAAGTGGATAACCTCACACTTATCAACGTTATACTCCATCTGCCAGATCCTCGCCCACTCACTTAGCCTATCCAAATCTCTGCAGACTTTCCGCATCCTCCACGCAATTCGCTTTCCCACTCATCTTTGTGTCACCCGCAAACTTTGTTACCCTACACCCGGTCCCCTCCTCCAGATCGTCTATGTATATGGTAAACAGTTGAGGCCCCAGCATCGATCCCTGCGGCACGCCACTAGTCACCAACTGCCAACCAGAAAAGCACCCATTTATTCCAACTCTCTGCTTCCTGTTAGATAGCCAATCCTCAATCCACGCTAACACTTTACCCCCAACTCCGTGTACCTTAATCTTCTGCAGCAACCTTTTGTGAGGCACCTTATCAAATGCCTTCTGGAAATCCAAAAACACCACATCCACTGGTTCCCCTCTGTCAACCGCACTCGTTACATCTTCATAAAAATCCAGTAAATTCGTCAAACACAACTTTCCCTTCATGAATCCATGCTGCGTCTGCTTGATCGAAGCATTTTTTTTCCAGGTGTCCTGCTATTTCTTCTTTAATGATGGATTCCAGCAATTTCCCAACTACGGACGTTAAGCTAACTGGCCTGTAGTTACCTGCCTTTTGTCTACCTCCTTTTTTAAACAGTGGCGTCACATTAGCTGTTTTCCAATCAGCCGGCACTTCCCCAGAGTCCAGCGAATTTTGATAAGTTACAGCCAGCGCTATTACTTCTGCCATTTCTGGGATGCATTCCATCCGGGCCCGGGGACATGTCTACCTTTAGTCCCATTAGCCTACCAAGCACTACCTCTTTAGTAATAGTAATCGTTTTAAGGACCTCACCCCTGACAGTCCCACGACCGTCAATTTTCGGTAAGCTATTTGTGTCCTCTACCATGAAGACCAACACAAAAAACTTGTTTAAGACCTCGGCCATTTCCTCGTTTCCCATTATTAAATCCCCCTTCTCGTCTTCTAAGGGTCCAACATTTACTTTAGCTACTCTTTTCCTTTTTATATATTTGTAAAAACTTTTACTATCAGTTTTTATATTTTGTGCTAGTTTAGTTTCATAATCTATCTTTCCTTTCTTTATCGCTTTCTTAGTAGTTCTTTGTTGTTTTTTAAAGTTTTCCCAATCTTCTAATTCCCCACTAGTTTTGGCCACTCTACACATCGGTTTTTAATTTAATACTCTCCTTTATTTCCTTAGTTATCCACGGCTGGTTATCCCTTTTCTTACATTCCTTCTTTATCACAGGAATATATTTTTGCTGAGTACTGAGAAAAATCTCCTTAAAAATCCGCCACTGTTGCTCAGCTGTCCTACCAACTAGTCTGTGCTCCCAGTCTACACTAGCCAATTCTGCCCTCATCCTATTGTACTCCCCTCTGTTCAAGCAGAAGACACTGTTTTGGGACCCTACTTTTTCACCCTCCATTTGTATTAGAAATTCAACCATATTGTGATCACTCATTCCAAGAGGATCCCTCACAAGTAGATCATTAATTTTACCTGTCTCATTACACAGGACCAGATCCAAGATAACTCGCTCCCTCGTAGGTTCTGTAACATACTGTTCGAGGAAACTATCCCGACAGCATTCTAAGAACTCTTCCTCAAGTCCATCACGTCCGACTTGAGGGTGCTGGAAGCACATAGGTCACATACCTCCCTCTCAAATAAGGGGTTAAGGTCCCCTTTGTCTGGTAAACAAGTATGTTTGACCAGAGAGTGTCCATTGTCTTTGGGATGGCCTATTTCCAGTGTATTCCTGATGCCTGAGTCTGCAGCCCACTTGTCTCAGTCCAATATTCACTTCGGGCTGCAGCCTGTTTGTCTCGGTCTTTACACATACTTGGCCATCCTATCCCATCCTGCTTTGCAATCGCCATCTTTGGTGGTCTGTTTGGGCACAGGACTTGATCTTCAAAGGAACAGCCTAGTGATCATTCCTATCATTACTGCCATAGACATATACACCTGCAACATGTAGGTGGGTGAGAGGCCAAGGTTTTTTCCTCTTTCACTGTTTGCCTCACCACCCACTGCAGGCCTAGTCTGGCAGATATGTCCTTCAGGACTCAGCCAGCTTAGTCAGCAATCACGCTATCAAGACACTCCTAGTGATGGACATTGGAGTTCCCCAAGCAGAGGACATTCTGTAACTTTGCTACTCTCAGTACTTCTTCCAAGTGGTGTTCAACTTGGAGAAGCAACTCTAAGCAAGTTGCTAAGTAGTAATTAGCAGGGGTTTTTTGCCCATGTTTAACCTAATGCAATGCGATTTCACGGATGCTGAGTCAATGTTGAGGACTCGCAGCGCCACTTTTGCCTGGCTGGATACCACAGTACCATCATCACTGGTGGATCTGTCCTGCCAATGGGATACAACCTACCCAAGGATGTTGACAGAGGAGTCTGTGACATTGGTTGTAGGATATGATCCAATGAATATGACTGTTGTCAGGCTGTTGCTCGTCTGGGACAGCTCTCCCAATTTTAGCCCAAGATGTTGGTAAGGAGGACTTTTCAGGGTTGATTGATCATGGTGTGCTGTTTTCATATTCAGTGACTGAGTTGATGCCAGTTTCATTCTCATTCCACTTTCCTATAGCAGTTTGAGATAACTGAGTGACTCACTTGGCCATTTCAGAGGGAGTTAAGAGTCAACCACATTGCTATGGGTCTTGTGTCACATGTAGGCCAGACCAAGGAAGGCAGATTGCACCCGCCCTGCCCCCGCAATTTTTTTCCAAGCTAAATTAGACCACATTTCATCTATATATTTTGAGTGTGAGAGGTTGAGGTACCTCTTCTATTTAAAGGGCCTGCACTCCAATTTGTGACTGCACTTCTGGTCCACACTCCTCTTTGGCCGCTGGATTTGGAAGAGGAAGAGCAAGTCAAAGAACCATCCCATGGAACTGTTCCTGGGCCCAATCTATGTGGTCATCAAAGGTCCAAGCAGCATTCTGCAACACAGGAAGGTCATTAGGTTCAAATGCCTGCCTCATTTGAGGCAGATGAACAGCCATGGTCATATTGGTTGTGGGAACAAACTCAAGGGATCATACGGTCTACACCTGCTCCTATATCTTGTGTTCTTCCTTTGCAGCCAAGTCTGCTGCGAAGGTGTTCCTGCGGAAGGTTCATGCTGCATCCGCTAGGATCTTTGAGGTCCTCCACAACACCAGACGGTCAGGAGAGTGTCTACACCTGGAATTACATTGATATTTCTTTCTGTTTTACTTACGATTTGGAATGTTTGTTCTCCTAAAAAAGAGGGCACTTTTTAAAATTTCAAGTAATGACACTAATGCCTAATTGACATCATATGAATTAGGATTGCATTGTGCTAGTTATTGGTACCAGCTCTTGTGATTTGGAACTATTGAAGACATGAAATATATGTACTCTTGCCGTTTGAGCAGCAACCACATCACATGTACTGCAGCTGCAACCAATTCCGAATGAAGGCCGGAATGCACCATGGATTTTGTAGTTTTCTGTCTCATTGCATTCTTGCAACCAACAAGCAGACTAAACTACATTTCCCATTGATCTATTCAAACTCTGATTCAGTTGAAGAATGGCAGCGAGGTAACAACATATTCGGAAAATATAACTTTTCGGTTTTGCAAAAATAAAATGGCCAACGTTTATTTTTTGCGAGCGATGTACACACACCGAGTAAGGCTAGTGTACCAGTACAAAATGCAATCCCGGCTGCAGTACTTGGCAGTGTCCGGAATCAGTAACTTGTATTTTGTAAGGCCCGGAACTGCAGGAGTCAGCGCTAGTCTGCTGCAAAAACTGGACTCGCTTTACTGTGTTGGTTCAGCTCCGAGTCGCTACATTTTTACAGAGACCAGACTGAGAAATCCAGCTCCAGAGAAGAAGCAAGACAACAAAGTATCTTTAAAAAGGAGTGCGCCGCCTGTATCAACAACTCAGAAAGGTAATAGTTGCAAAGGTATCCCCCCCCCCCAACTAACATTTGAACAAAGTGGGTGCGAAACTATCAGCTATTACGATTCCTTCCACCTTATGCCCAAAATGCAAATTTGCAAGTGAAAGAAAAATGGAAGAGAGTAGTGAGCAATGCTCAGCGTGATTATGTAGTCTAATGTAGATTAAAAACTCAAGACGAACTTTCATTTCAGCACCTTATCAGGCCACTGGACATATCCTGAAATGATCCACGTGTTTGGCTAGAAGTAGAAAATTGCCCATCCAAGATATAGGAACAGGAGTAGACTCATATTGGGTATTGAGCCTGCTCAGCCATACGATCATGGCTGATCTTGAACTTCAACTGAACTTTCTTACCAGCTACCGATATCCTTTGATTTCCTGAGAGACTTAAAATCTGTCTATCCCAGCCTTAAACGTATTCAATGATGAAGGTAGACTAACTCTAAATATAAAAAATGATAGTAAAAGCTTTTACAAATATATAAAAAGGAATAGAGTGGCAAGAGTGAATGTTGGACCCTTGGAGGACGAGAGGGAGGATTTAATAGTGGGAAATGAGGAAATGGCTGAAACTTTAAATAAGTTTTTTGTGTCGGTCTTCACGGTGGAAGACAAATAGTTTACCGAATATTCACGATAGAGGGTTGGTAGGAGGAGAGGTATTCAATACAATTAATGTTACCAGGGAGGCAGTGCTTGGTAGACTAACGGGACTGAAGGTAGACAAGTCCCCGGGCCCGGATGGAATGCATCCCAGGGTACTGAAAGAAATGTCAGAGGTAATAGCGGATGCGTTAGTGGTTATTTATCAAAATTCGTTGGATTCTGGGGTAGTGCCAGCGGATTGGAAAACGGCTAATGTTACGCCACTGTTTAAAAAAGGAAATAGACAAAAGGCGGGTAACTACAGGCCGGTTAGCTTAACGTCTGTAGTTGGGAAAATGCTGGAATCCATCATTAAAGAAGAAATAGCAGGCCATCTGGATAAGAATGGTTTGATTAAGCAGACGCAGCATGGATTCATGAGGGGAAAGTCGTGCTTGACGAACTTGTTGGATTTTTATGAAGATGTGACTAGTGCGGTTGACGGAGGGGAACCGGTGGATGCGGTGTTTTTGGATTTCCAAAAGGCGTTTGATAAGGTGCCTCACAAAAGGTTGTTGAAGAAGATTGGGTCACACGGAGTTGGGGGTAGGGTGTTAGCGTGGATTGGGGATTGGCTATCCAACAGGAAGCAGAGAGTCAGAATAAATGGGTGCTTTTCTGGTTGGCAGATGGTAACTAGTGGCGTGCCGCAGGGATCGGTACTGGGGCCTCAACTATTTACCATTTATATAGACGATCTGGAGGAGGGGACTGAGTGTAGGGTAACAAAGTTTGCAGACGACACAAAGATAAGTGGAAAAGTGAATCGTGTGGAGGGCATAGAAGGTCTGCAGAGAGATTTGGACAGGCTGAGTGAGTGGGTGAGGATCTGGCAGATGGAGTATAACGTTGACAAATGTGAGGTTATTCACTTTGGAGGAAATAATAGCAAATTGGATTATTATCTAAATGGAAACAAATTGCAACATGCTACTGTGCAAAGGGACCTGGGGGTCCTTGTGCATGAGACGCAAAAATCCAGTCTGCAGGTGCAACAGGTGATCAAGAAGGCAAATGGGATGTTGGCCTATGTCGCAAGGGGGATAGAATATAAAAGCAGAGATGTCTTGCTGCATCTGTACAAGGCATTGGTGAGGCCGCAGCTGGAATACTGTGTGTAGTATTGGTCCCCTTATTTGCGGAAGGATATATTGGCCTTGGAGGGAGTGCAGAGAAGGTTCACCAGGTTGATACCAGAGATGAGGGGTGTTGATTATGAGGAGAGACTGAGCAGATTGGGTTCGTATTCGTTGGAATTTAGAAGGCTGAGGGGGGGATCTTATAGAGACCGATAAGATAATGAAGGGGCTGGATAGGGTAGAGGTGGAGAGATTCTTTCCACTTAGGAAGCTAGAACTAGAGGGCACTGCCTCAAAATAAAGGGGGGTCGGTTTAGGACAGAGTTGAGGAGGAACTTCTCTCAGGGTGGTGAATCTCTGGAATTCTTTGCCCACTGAAGTGGTGGAGGCTACCTCGTTGAATATGTTTAAATCACGGATAGATGGATTCCTGATCGGTAAGAGAATTAGGGGTTATGGGGATCAGGCGGGTAAGTGGAACTGATCCACTTCAGATCAGCCATGATCTTATTGAATGGCAGGGCAGGCTCAAGGGGCTAGATGGCCTACTCCTGCTCCTATTTCTTATGTTCTTATGAAGCATCTGCAACCCTCTGGGATAGAGATTTCTGAAGATTCACAACCTTTGAGTGAAGAAACTTATTCTCTTCTCCGATCTAAATGATCGACCTCTTATCCTGACACTGTGTCCCCGTGTTTGAGGCTCCCCATCCAGTGGAAACAATTTCCCAGCGACAATCTCATAAAGCCCCTTTCAAATTTTGTATGTTTCAAATAGATCATCTCTCATTCTTGTAAACCCAGAGAATATAGACCATAAGACATAGGAGCAGAATTAGGCTACTCGGCCCATCGAGTCTGCTCCGCCATTCAATCATGGCTGATATTTTTCTCCTCTCCATTCTCCTGCCTTTTCCCCATAACCCCTGATCCCCTTATTAATCAAGAACCTACCTATCTCTGTCTTAAAGACACTCAATGACCTGGCCTCCACAGCCTTCTACGGCAAATTGTTCCACAGATTTATCACTCTGGCTGAAGAAATTCCTCCTCCTCTCTGTTTTAAAGGATCGTCCCTTGAGTCTGAGGTTGTGCCCTCTGGTTCTAGTTTTTCCTACAAGTGGAAACATCCTCTCCACATCCACTCTATCCAGACCTCGCAGTATCCTGTAAGTTTCAATAAGATCCCCGCTCATCCTTCTGAACTCCAGCGACCACAGACCCAGAGTCCTCAACCGTTCCTCATACAATAAGCTCTTCATTGCAGGGATCATTCTCCCTGTGTCTGGACCCTTTCCAAGGCCAGCACATCCATCCTTAGTTGCTCACAACTGCTCACAGTATTCCAAATAGGGTCTGACCAGAGCCTTATACAGCCTCAGAAGCATATCCCTGCTCTTGTATTCTCGCCCTCTCGACATGAATGCTAACATTGCATTTGCCTTCCTAACCGCTGACTGAACCTGCACATTAACCTTGAGAGAATCTTGGACAGTGACTCCCAAGTCCCTTTGTGTTTCTGATTTCCTAAGCATTTTCCCATTTAGAAAATATCTCCATTCCTCCTTCCAAAGTGCATAAATTCTCACTTTTCCACATTGTGTTCCATCTGCCACTTTGCCCATTCTCCTAAACTGTCCAAGTCCTGCAGCTCCCCCACTCCCCGCTCCGTCAATACTACCTGTCCCTCTACATATCTTTGTATCATCTGCAAACTTAGCAACAGTGCCTTCAATTCCTTCCTCCAAATCGTTAATGTATATAATGTAAACAAAGTTTACTCAGCTTCTCACCATCTTGGGGATCAATTTAATGACCACCTCCAATGCAAGTTATCCTTTCTGCATGGATAGTCAGAAGCTTTTTCCCAGGGTGGAAGAGTCAATTACTAGGGGACATAGGTTTAAGGTGCGAGGGGCAAGGTTTAAAAGAGATGTACGAGGCAGAATTTTTACACAGAGTGGTGGGTGCCTGGAACTCGTTGCCGGGGGAGGTACTGGAAGGGGATACAGTAGTGACCTTTAAGGGGCGTCTTGACAAGTACATGTATGAGATGGGAATAGAGGGATATGGTCCCCGGAAGGGTAGGGGGTTTTAGTTAAGTCGGATAGCATGGTCAGTGCAGGCTTGGAGGGCCGAAGGGCCTGTTCCTGTTCTGTAATTTTCTTCGTTCTTTTGTTCTTTGTTCTTAACTGTGGAGACCAAAACTGCACATAGTACTCCAGATGTGGTCTCACTAAAACTCTACACAACTGTAGGAAAATTTCTTTATTCCTGTACTCCAATCTCCGTGCCATTGTCCTTCTTAATTGCTTGCTCCAGCTACATGCTAACTTTCTGCATTCCTTGTATGGCGGAGTGGCTAATACTACTGCTTCACAGTGCCGGGTACCTGGGTTCGATTCCCAACTTGGGTTACTGTCTATGCGGAGTCTGCACATTCTCCCTACGGAGTCTGCACATTCTCCCTGTGTCTGCATGTGTTTTCCTCCCACATTCCAAAAGACATGCTGGTTAAGTACATTGGCAATGCTCAATTCTCCCTCAGTGTCCCCAAACCAATTCCGGAGTGTGACGACTAAGGGATTTTCACAGTAATTTCATTGCAATGTAAATGTAAGCCTACTTGTGACACTAAAATAAACTTTAAACTGATAAGCACACCCAAGTCTCTTTAAGCATCAATACTTTACAAAAGCTTCACACCTTTTAAAGAATATTCTGCTTTACTATTCTTTTTTATCAACATTTTAGTGGCCCTTTGCTCATTTTTAAAACGCTCCCAATCCTCATATTTGTTACTGTTTTTGCAACATTATAAATCTCTCTTAATCTCGTCCGATCCCTAACTTCCTGAGTGAGCCACAGATGGGTCTTTCTCGCTGAGTTTTTGTTTTCCAATGGAATGCATTTTTTTGCTGAACATTTTGAATTGTTTAAATGTTGCGCAGTGTTCCTTTACCTCCACTCCTTTTGCTCTATTTACCCAATTAACCTGAGCCAGTTCTCCCCTTGTAACAATGTTACTGGCTTTATTTAAAATCCTTGTTTGTGATTGGAATATGTCATTTTCAAATTGAACCTGGAATTCAATGGTATTATGATCACTTTCCCAATGGTTTGATTGGGTTCGATTCCTGCCTTGAATCACTGTGTGGAGTTTGCATGTTCTCCCCGTGTCTGCGTGAGTTTCTCTGGGTGCTCCGGTTTCCTCCCACTGAAAGATGTGCTGGTTAGGTGCATTGACCTGAACAGGCACCGGAGTGTGGCAACTAGGTGAATTTCACAGTAACTTCATTGCAACGTTAATGTAAGCCATACTTGTGACTAATAAATAAACTTTAACTGATATAGTATTCAGTTCTACTTATAATTATTTAGGCAATGAAGCCACCTGTGCCTATATGCAACTAGTGCCAGATAATATTCCGCCTTGGGCTGAAAAGTCACAAGTAACATTTATGCCGCACAAGTGCCAGACAATTATTATCCAACTTGTTGAGACTCTGAATTGGACTTGATTTGATTGAATTGGAATAAAAACAAAAAAAAGAGTTTAACCAAGTTGACCTTGACCTTCAGTGGCATTACTATAATCAGATTCTCCATCATCAACATCATGGAAAGGAAGGGTTACTATTGACCAGAGACTTAATTAGCTCAACCACACACATACTGTGGCGACAAGAGCAGGTCATAGGTTGGATATTCTCCAGTGATTACATTAGCTCCTGACTCCTTGAAACCTGACTTGCATCTTGCAGATGCTAGAGAGGAGCCTGACACTTTTCACTTACATTGGTTCAGCTCCAACTACTCTGATAGAGTCAAATAGATCAGCATCTTATCCACCTCCGTAAATGTTCACTCCTACCAATGTGGCTGCAATAAGTTCCATCTTCAAGATGCACTTCTTTGATAGCACCTCCACAACCTGTACCACCTAGGACAAAAGCAGCTGGTGCATGGGAGTATGACCACCAACTGTAAGTTCCCCTTCAACAGCACATGTCACCCTGACTTGGAAATATATCATCATTCCTTCATTGTCACTGGGTCAAAATCTTTGAACTCCCTACCTAACAGCACTGTTGGTGTACCTATGCCACATGACCTGTAGCACAAGAAAGAAACTAACACTAAGGACGGTTAGGGATTGGTGATAAATACTGGCCTTGCCAGCGATGGCCATATCCTATGAATTATTTTCTGTTAAATGTACATTAATTACTTTGATCCACAGCAGCATAGACTGTATTTCAATGTGATGTCAATCTGTCAGCAGCAAGGTGCCACAGACAACTTGTGTTGATTGACCAGCTATTCTGTTTTTGATGTTGGTGGTTTGCCTTGGAAAGATAGAAAACCATAATAAGAATCCACATCTTCTAGCTGCCAAGGAATGCATTTATTGTCACGTATTCTATTTCATTTTTTATATTTGTGGAGCAACTGATATGTTAATGGAAACTGAGTATAGTGATCACATCTGAAATGTAAGTTCAGAACATAATGGCAAGATACTGATTGAACAAGTGGAAGGGTCTAATTTAGAACAATGCCAAGTAGTTCTTCGCACACCGCAATCTGCAATTGATTTCCAAGTAATGAAAGAAGATGAGTTGGAGTCAATTAAGAGATAGTGGTTCTGATAAAGGACTGAGGGTTTTACCAATTCTAAACTAAAATGGGCTGAATAGGTGAGGAAAATAATATTTACCTTGCGGTCAAAAGTGAAAATGACTTTTTGCCTGTTTTCCAAGATGGAAAAACTCAGCAAGACCTTGGATTAAACCTGGGCCCTCTGTAGAATGTGTAAGCTCAGTGCATCACTAAGGAGTGCAACTATTCATTGATCCAAGGTATTACTCTTTGTCCATGTCTTAATTTTTAAACTAATAACTATTTGTAAATATTTCAAAGTAACGATTGGTATAGTTTCCGATTTCTCCATAATGAAAAAGTGGTTTCCATAAGCAGACTGAACGTAGAATGAACTAATAACTGCACCACCTGTACCTGAGTGAGTGTGTGCTGGAATTCCTCTTCAATTATGGTGTATTGCACTGGCGGTCTTGTAGAATGCCCACCATACTCTCCTACCTAATCTGACAAATTAGCACTGCTGCATTAGCAATGTATTAGCAAAAGTAATATCCCAGTCAAGTAAGATATTTATGGATAGAATCTGTTCAGGAATGTTAATGGCATGTATTTCATGTATTCATGTATCTCATTGCACAATGGGATTTAACGATGAAAGGGTTGTAGATGTTATAGAAAACCATGGAGCTCAAGGGTCATTTAGAATCTGAAGCAAGCTAAAAATTGCAGAGAAGCCCACAGTTGTGCAAATGTGCTTAGTTCACTAAGCCAAATTCCATCACCCAAGGTCAGAGATGCAATTGAATGATATATTAATAAGCAGCTTTCTCTCACCCCTGCCATGAATTTAACACTGCACATTTTGACCCTCCCTTGTAAGGTTATTGGATTAATCAATCTAGTTTATTTCCACTTAGTCAGGTCTCTAGTTTGAATTTCAAAAAGGAAAAGCCACATCTATTTTCTTCATTGCCTAGGAAACATTTTGGATCATTCTTAAGGATATGAAAGGCCCTATGTAAATGCAAGTTATTTATTTGGTACAAACATGTTTTTTAATACCAGAAATTAATTACATTAAGGATAGGTTGTAAAGTCTTTTATCATTGAGTAATTCAATAATCGATGGAAGGTTTTTAGTAGTATGAGTGGACATCTAATCAATCAAATCATTTTAGCACTGATAATTTATACCATTTTAAATTGCAACATTTGTTGTTCAATAACTTTGTTTCAAATTCTTGTATTCTTCAGTAAAAGAAGCTGGAAAAGACCTTACCTATCTTCTAGTGGTCTTGATTGGGATTGGCATAACAGGTAAGAGATCTTTTGTGTGTATATTTGCATGCTTGCCCTACTGATGAAGATTGGTATCATTGAATGCCTTGCACAATTCCACAGTGCTAAATCACTGCACCCATTATTTTCCGAATGCAAGGAGTAACAAGTTGGAAATGAACACTTGAGAATGAGTAGTTCATATACTCATCTGAATTGGCAATGAATAGTTCATATGTTCATCCATGAATTAATTGTAAGTCCTCATATGAAACACAAAATCTTAGCATGCAGGTACAGCAAGTAATTAGGAAGGCAAATGAAATGTTGGTCTCTATCGCAAGGATAGTATAAAAGTGGGGAAGTCTTGCTACGACTACAGAGCATTGACGAGACCAGACCTGGAGTAATGCGTACAGCTTTTGTCTTGCTATTTATGGAGCTATACTTGCCTTCGAGGAGATCTGAAGAAGGTTCACTGAATTGATTCCTAGGATGAAGCAGTTGTTTTAAGACGTATGAGGAAAGATTGAGCAGGTTAAGCTTGTACTGATTGAAGTTTAGAAGAATAAGAGGTGATCTTATTGAAACATATAGGGCTGGATTTTTGTCTCTGGTTCAGGCAATGCGAGTCAGGGCAATTCCTGACATCGCCAGCCTGACCTTGCCTCCTCCTCCCATAATCTGCCATAGTTTTGTCTCCTAGAAACCTGGGCAGTCAAGCTGCAGGTCTGCTGCTTCCTTAGGTAGGCCCAGTGCAGGGTCAGAAGAGCGTGGGTGCTGAGGCAAGCTGATTAGAAGGCTAGACTTGATTCTCAGGGACATTGGCCCAGCTCTCCATCATTCATATACCCCATTAATTATTTTCCCCAATCCCTCAGTTTTCGTGCGATCTATTTTTTGTTAACTCCACAGCAAACTGAAGACTGGGTAAAATCAGAAGTTGGTTTATTGTGTACACATTCAACATAATGGAAGGAGGTTCACATCACTTTCACCCCCCCCCCCCCCCCCCCCCCCCCCCCCCCCGGCCTGCTTTTTGCATTAATACAGTAAAAGAGGGATAAGAAAAAGATACAGAGCAAGGACCACAGAGAATGAGAATTATCATTTCACGTGAGTCCAGAATCAAAAATCCAATGGTGTATTCCTTCACTGAGTTTGCAGGTTGAAGACTGATGCTGGATAATTCTTTTTTCCAGTAATGATGACTTCCACGATGAGATGGACACGTGGAGATGAATTAGTCTTGTGGACGGTAGTACAGGGGTTCCAGTAGAAACAGTGTCGGTCGGAGCCAGGCACTCGCCTGGTCAGACCCCTTGTTCCGAGCTGCTGCTTGGGTAATGTAAAATGGAAGTCTGCTTTGCAGCTCCACAAGGGAGCAAGTGGGGGGTGTAGTCACGTAACATGTCTCACACTTCTCCACTTTGGTTTGGACAGAGGATGTAAATTCCTTTATAATGCCAAAATACTGCGGATGCTGAAACAAAAACTATTCACCTGTTCGTTCAACACAGATGTCAGGGGGACATATTTTACACAGAGGGTGGTGGGGGCCTGGAATGCACTGCCGAGCAAGGTGATTGAGGCGGACACACTGGGATCGTTTAGGACTTATCTAGATAACCACATGAACAGACTGGGAATAGAGGGATACAAAAGAATGGTCTCGTGGGCACATGAGCGGCGCAGGCTTGGAGGGCCAAAGGGCCTGTTCCTGTGCTGTATTGTTCTTTGTTCTAGTCTTATTTTTATTTTTCCACTTCTGAAATCTCACTCTCCATATTGTCTCCAGTCCCCCCGACCCCCTCTCAGGGCGAACTGCCACATTCTTCAGGCAGTCTCCTAACAATTTGTACCTTTGTTCTGACATTCACACATTCCAATCACTCATTGGACGTTTTTAGTGCCTTTATCATACCATTTACATTCCCTTTGTTGAATTACAGCACCCCCTCTCCCACCTTCATAGTATAAACCTTGTCCAAATTTTCCTTCTCTTCAGCTCTGACAAAGGGTCATCCAGGCTCAAAACGTTGGCTCTATTCTCTCTCCACAGATGCTGTCAGACCTGCTGAGATTTTCCAGCATTTTCTGTTTTTGTTGTGATGTATATTACTTTGTCTGGATTCTTGAGATGGATTATGTTTTGACTATTAATAATTTCAAAATAAGTTTTGGGGCCCTATCTCTTATCAGACTGTCCAGCTCCATTGGCTGGGCCTTTACCTTTAAAAATGTAAATGGTCTTTGTAAAATTCCCTTATTTGATCTCTGCAGTCACGGAGGTCATTAACATCATCAACAAGGTGGCAACTGTTCTGAATGCCAAGAGGTTCCTTTTGTTTGAGTTATAGACAATCATGACTCCAGTCACTTTAAAGTCTTCGTCCAGTTTTATAAAATATCTATATATAAATTAGCCATGATGATGTGTGTATATATAGTTCATAAAGATATGGAGTGAGTTCATTGCTCCGAGACAATAGCCACTCACCCAGTATCCAGGAATATTCATGGACAGACCTCTGGAACCATGTAATAGCAATGAAATGTCTTTGAAATGAACATTAAAAGATTAAACCTCTCGCAATCTAATAGAGCTGGCACTCACACACACTGCCTTTCATACTGCATAAAAAGAAACTTCAGACCCATTGAATAAAGGTTAAATCCCCTCAAATGGTGTTGAATTGTAAAAACAAACAAATATTTATTCAGAGACCATATCAAAGACAAAAAATGCTTTGATTATATCCTAAAACTGTCACACAGTGCATATTAACACCTGCTAGGTTAAATGTTTTATCTGATTTTGAAAGACAACCAAGCATTCAGTTGTAAAAAGGAAGTATTACAGCTCCAGACAATAGCACTTTTTGAAACTGAAAGAACAAATAGCTAGATTTTTTTCTAAGCTATACCAAGTGGGCTGTCATTCAAAGAATTCCAGGAGCAGGTGGCTGTTTTTTAATTAAAGCAAGAGGCCAATTCTTTTCCAAGTTAAAGCATGGTGGATATTTAAATCACTTCAGAGCATCACGTGATATTCCCAAGTGCTGTTTTCTTCAGCTTTGAATGCATAGTTGCACTTCTTCCAATGGAAAAGTTGTCTAATGCATCTCAACACTTGTACAGTGCTAGTCAACATAATGGTCAACTTGCTGTTTTAGGACAGAGCCATAACGTTGCAATAAAAGAACATCTACCTTCTAAGACAATATCCAGTAATGATACTTAAAGTTATCAAAACATTTGACACTCGCCTGTCAGAATGTCCTGACTCCTCAACAGGCTTCCCCCAAGGTTCATGAAAACACTCACCCAGTTAGTTTTCCAAAAGGTTTCCAAAACCCACCCAACTTGATGAAAAACACCGTGGGACATAAAATACAAATTTCCCCTCGGCCTGTCAATGGATGCCTTAGCACGTACCTAGGTGGAAATATAGGAAGTTTGTGTGGAGTTCTTTTTGAGAGGGAAATTTAAATTTCCGGTCAAATGGACTTAGTTTGATGATTCCCACACCAATTCCTGACTTTGCTGGCACACAAAAATCTGGCCCGCACGATTCTGAGGGAGCTTGACAGAGTAGATGCTGAGAGCATGTTTCACCTCATGGAGAAATCTAGAATGAGGAGGACGCAATTTCAGAAGAAGGAAACTCCCATTTGAGACAGAGATGGGGAGGAATTTCTCCTCTCGTCGATTGTTGGAGTTCTCTTCCCCAGAGAGCAGTGGAGGCTGAGCAATTAAATATATTCAGGGCTAAGATGGACACATTTTTGATCTATGAGGGAGTTGAGGGTTATAGGGGGCAGATAGCAAAATGGAGCTGAGGCCACAATCCGATCGGTCATGATCCAAAACCATTTTTAGCAGTTAACAAACGTGCAACTCCCAAAAGACATTGGGGATGGGCCACGCTCGGCCCAAGACCGAAAATTCCCACCCGAAGTCAACGGACCTTAGCATGGTCCGGTCCCACCCACTACAATTCCCATGGTGGACGGGATGGGAAAATTCCATCCACGGTGTTCAAAAAGATTCATCTGCTGTGTTTCATTTCAGTGATGCCAGTGACAAAGTGCTTGCTGGATATACTTTGAATGATGGAACAGGCTCAAGGGGCTGAATGGCCTCGTCTTGCTATTTCTTATGTTCCCAGAAATAACTAACAGTATTTTTTTTTCAATTGCTCTTTTGGGAAGTTTGGGAAAACAAAAGAACTGTTTTTTAAAAATTATCTCCATCCTCCTAAACCGTGTACAGTTGTTGGTGGGCTGTAGATTTTCTTTGAAGATTTATTTCTTGAACTAGGCTCTCAGCTAATTCTAGAGGGTTTTTGACTGTGTCCTGGGATTTTTCTAATTTTCTGTTAATTAAACTGACGGCAGTGCTCTTTTGCTGGGAAGCATTGTGAAACTTTGTTCAACATGCTAGAGATGTTGACAGCCAGCCAATGTGTGAAATTAATCATTTATTCATCCGAAATTGACCAAATTATGAAGAAGATAACAATGATTTTCAAATTTATGTGGTGGGGGTGGGGGGTAGTGCTTGCAAATACCATCAAAATTCTGTCCTAAAAGCTTTGAAAAGATATGGTGAAATGTGGTTTAGAACGTAGATGTGTAAGAATGAGGTTTACATTTTACGGTTACTGGTAAGATGTCATGTAAATCTAACATAAATATCATGCATATGTTTACTCATTAACTATTTAACAGCCATACAATTGGAGCCTACCTATGTGTTTATTTTGACTTGGAGTTCAACAGAATTATACCTATGATGAAGTTCCTTTTTTTAACAAATGACAAAACTTCAAACAGTGAAGATATATTTAATTTAACTCTGTCACGTGAAGCCTAAAGTATTGCACTGCATGTGTGATTGGAAGTTGAGAGGGTGGAATTTAAAAAGGTGGGTTTTTTTTATTCCTTCATGAGATGTGGGTGTCATTGGCTAGACCAGCATTTGTTGCTCTTCTCTCATTGCGGTTGAGAAAGTGGTGAGCCACCTTCCAAAACATTGCAGTTCATACGTGATGAAGGTTGCACCACAATGCTATATGTAAGGAAGGGTGTTCTAGGATTTTGACCAGCAATGTTGAAGGAATAGTAACATAGTTATGTGCATCTGGAGACTTCTTACTTGAGAAATGAGCTATTTACTTGAACCATGGAGATAACAATGTTGTAAACTGTGTTCTATCCCACTGCAGACATATGACCCTAAGGCATAGATGTAGCAGTAGTCCATTAATCCCATCAAATCTGCTCTGCTATTCAATGAGATCATAACTGATCTGATATGATGATCCTCAATTCCACTTTCCCACCTTATCTGTATAACCCTTGATTCCCTTACTAATTACAATTCTGTCTATCTCAGCCTTGAACATACTTAATGACCCAGTCTCTACAGCTGCTGAGGTAAAGAATTCCCCAGTTTCATTACCCTCTGAGAAAAGAAATTCATCTTCATCTCAGTCTTAAATGATCCCTTATTCTCTGAGATTATAGCCTCTAGTCATAGACCCTCTCATAAGGGGAAATAACCCCTTGGCATCTACCCTGTCAAGCCCCCTGAGAATCCTATATTTCTCAATAAGGTCGCCTTTCATTCTTCTAAACTCCAATAAATACAGACTCAACCTACTCAACCTCACCTTGTAAGAAAATCCCTCCATACTTGGGTTGAACCTTATCTGGACTGCCTCCAATGCCAATTTATCTTTGGACAAGAGGACTAAAACTATTCCAGGTGTGATGTTACTAGTGCCTTGTATAGTTTTAGCAAGACTTCCCAATTTTTATACTCTTATCATTGGAATAAAGGCCAATGTTCCATTTCCCTCCTAGCTTTCTGCAGTCTTTCTCCATTTAAATAATATTCAGCTCTGTTAGTCTTTCTTCCTGCCAAAATGCATAGTTCACATTTTCCTTCATTATATTCTATCTGTCAAGTTTTTGCCACTCATTTCATCTTTACCACTTGCCTTTTGTGTCATCCGCAAACTTGGCAAAAGTACATTCATTTCCCTCGTCAAAGTCATGAATTAATAGATTGTAAGCAATTGTGGCCCCAGCATGATCCCTGTGACACTCCACTAGATACAGGTTGCCATCCTTAAAATGTCACCCTTATCCCAGCTCTCTGTCTTCTGTTGGTTTGCCAATCCTTTATACATGCTAATATACTACTCAACTAGATATACCATCATTTTACCTTGAATGCATTTCCAGAAGTACTCTTAAGTGAATATTAAATCTAGATGTCTTGCATTTTCCCCAGCTATTGAAGGGAAGACAAGCCCTACTGAATGCAAATCAATTTTTTTTTTAATTAATAGAAAATTCCTTTTAAGGTCTTTTTGTAGCAAAAGCATTTCATTTACTTCATACTGAAATACTATAGCACGTTCTTTCTCCTTTAAAATGCAGTTCTGTCATTTCAGGT
This sequence comes from Mustelus asterias, assembly GCF_964213995.1. NCBI lineage: Eukaryota > Metazoa > Chordata > Chondrichthyes > Carcharhiniformes > Triakidae > Mustelus > Mustelus asterias. The sequence continues at coordinate 114,111,979 of NC_135807.1, read as the reverse complement.
GGATTATTCTATGTAATATTTAAAGAGCTGTTTTCCTCCTCAAGTCCCAGCAAAATATTTGGAGACGCTCTGAAGAAATGTAGAGCCCATCCTGAGGTATTCCACTGTCTTTGTTTTAAAGAAATCTATAAATATATTTCTCATTTTGGATGCTTGTGTGGAAGTTATTTATTGACTTAGCTTCTAAAGTGAGATGCACAAATATAAAACTATCATCCCTCTACTTTAATACTTTGTAGAGTTATAAGTAATATAAATAGATCAAGGGCTTTGGTTATGTGGAGATAGTAGGCTGTGATTGCTCTCAGAGTACAGTTGGATCAGGGGAAATTTAAGAGATGTGCAAAATTATGAGAGATTTTGATGCAAGGAGAAAAAGTTTCTGCTACTGGGCTGAATGGCCTTCCTCTGTGCTGTAATATGCTAACACTAGGAAGAATAGTTGTTGTGGGGTTTAATCATGTCAATTAATCTTTGCTGTAAGGGAAATGTTGTTGGGCTAATGTTTATTTTACATGGTTTATTTTGGGTTTTAAAAATAAATTAGTCGATTTCACACAGTGGTGCATATGCCGGTTTTCAAGTGCAGCATTTAGGTCAAGATGAGGTTGGGATAATTGGACCAGGACAGTGGAAGATGAAAAGACCTTCTGGTAATGCACTTTGTCTCACTCAATTGTGATGCCTTGTGTATCATTATATAACATATATATTTTATATGACACATACTCTGCCCATCCCACCTGAAATTGTGTGGTATTGTGACAAAAACTAAAAATCCTGGATAATCTGGGAAACCCCCTCCCGTCGCCTTGGTCCCCACCATCTCTGGCGATTTAGAACTGGCCAAAGATCAATTTGGCACTGGTAATTCTATGCAGTAACTACCTATTTTTGTCTGTGATCAGATACAGGTCCAACTGTTTTGAAGGAATTCACCACACTAGTTGACAGTCTTTTTTTTTTCAGAAGTCCACTACTCTGGGAAAAGTACCACCTCCTACACCTATCCTAGATCTGGACTTGTAGAGTATAAAATTCTGACCCCTGATCAACCCTAGCCTATTTAATTGGAACAAACTGTTTACTCAAACTCATAGAACTCATAGAAACCCTACAGTACAGAAAGAGGCCATTCGGCCCATCGCGTCTGCACCGACCACAATCCCACCCAGGCCCTATCCCTATATCCCTACATATTTTACCCACTAATCCCTCTACCCTACGCATCTCAGGACACTAAGGGGCAATTTTTTTTAGCATGGCCATTCAACCTAACCTGCACATCTTTGGACTCTGGGAGGAAACCGGAGCACCCAGAGGAAATCCACGCAGCCATGAGGAGAATGTGCAAACTCCACACAGACAGTGACCCAAGCCGGGAATCGAACCCAGGTCCCTGGAGCTGTGAAGCAGCAGTGCTAACTACTGTGCCGCCCACTCCTTTTAACCGTTTTGTTAAACACCATCAAATCAAGGTGTAGAGTCCAGGCTGCTTTAGTCTATCTTGGTAACAAAAATGCTTCAAACTGCGAATTGACTCAGTGACCTAGTGGACATCCTGCGCTCTTTCAAAGACTTCAATATTACTCATCATCTAAGAGTCTAAAACAAGACAATATTATAACTGAGGCCTGACCAAGATCTTGCATGAGGACAAAATCTCATGCCTTGGCATATAAAGACAAAGGACAAAGAACAGTACAGCACAGGAAACGAGCCCTCCAAGCCTGTGCCGCTCCTTGGTCCAACTAGACCAATCGTTTGTATCCCTCCATTCCCAGGCTGCTCATGTGACTATCCAGGTAAGTCTTAAAGGATGTCAGCGTGCCTGCCTCCACCACCCTACTTGGCAGCGCATTCCAGGCCCCCACCACCCTCCGTGTAAAAAACGTCCCTCTGATATCTGAGTTATACTTCGCCCCTCTCAGCTTAAGCCCGTGACCCCTCGTGATCGTCACCTCCGACCTGGGAAAAAGCTTCCCACTGTCCACCCTATCTATACCCTTCATAATCTTGTACACCTCTATTAGATCTCCCCTCATTCTCCGTCTTTCCAAGGAGAACAACCCCAATCTACCCAATCTCTCCTCATAGCTAAGACCCTCCATACCAGGCAACATCCTGGTAAACCTTCTCTGCACTCTCTCTAACGCCTCCACGTCCTTCTGGTAGTGCGGCGACCAGAACTGGACGCAGTACTCCAAATGTGGCCTAACCAGCGTTCTATACAGCTGCATCATCAGACTCCAGCTTTTATACTCTATACCCCGTCCTATAAAGGCAAGCATACCATATGCCTTCTTCACCACCTTCTCCACCTGTGTTGCCACCTTCAAGGATTTGTGGACTTGCACACCTAGGTCCCTCTGTGTTTCTATACTCCTGATGACTCTGCCATTTATTGTATAACTCCTCCCTACATTATTTCTTCCAAAATGCATCACTTCGCATTTATCCGGATTAAACTCCATCTGCCACCTCTCCGCCCAATTTTCCAGCCTATCTATATCCTGCTGTATTGCCCGACAATGCTCTTCGCTATCCGCAGTTCCAGCCATCTTCGTGTCATCCGCAAACTTGCTGATTACACCAGTTACACCTTCTTCCAAATCATTTATATATATCACAAATAGCAGAGGTCCCAGTACAGAGCCCTGCGGAACACCACTGGTCACAGACCTCCAACCGGAAAAAGACCCTTCGACCACTACCCTCTGTCTCCTATGGCCAAGCCAGTTCTCCTTGTATCCCATGAGCCTTAACCTTCTTAACCAACCTGCCATGTGGGACTTTGTCAAATGCCTTACTGAAATCCATATAGACGACACCCTTCCTTCATCAACCGTTTTTGTCACTTCCTCAAAAAACTCCACCAAATTTGTAAGGCACGACCTCCCTCTTACAAAACCATGCTGTCTGTCACTAATGAGATTGTTCCGTTCTAAATGCACATACATCCTGTCTCTAAGAATCCTCTCCAACAACTTCCCTACCACGGACGTCAAGCTCACCGGCCTATAATTTCCTGGGTTATCCCTGCTACCCTTCTTAAACAACGGGACCACATTCGCTATCCTCCAATCCTCAGGGACCTCACCTGTGTCCAAAGAAGCGACAAAGATTTCCGTCCGAGGCCCAGCAATTTCATCTCTCGTCTCCCTGAGCAGTCGAGGATAGATGCCATCAGGCCCTGGGGCTTTGTCAGTTATAATGTTCCCTAAAAAACTTAAACTGGGAATTTGCCATTTAAATATGCAATCTGAGAGCCATCTCCATTGCATGTTGTGTGGAATTTGATGACCCATCAGTTTTAATATACTGTTTCACAAAAGTTCTGTTGCTCTTTCAAAGAACTTATTTTGCAAATGTTCTTAACTGTTAAAATGCTTGACGGGAAACATTTTCCATTTAAGGCAAACGCTGGTCAGTAATAACTTCCTCTATGCTGCCTGGGCAACCTATCGCAGACCCAATCTCACTGTACAGTCTTCTCTACATTAGAGAATCCAAGTGCAGTTTAGGTGACCACTTCTGTATTATCTGCAAGTGTGATCATCTCTATCATTGACCATGTACATCATTCCAAAATGTTCGACACCAGCTTCAAGAAGAGTATTTTGTCTTTTTTCTTAGCTTCCTGCCACTTTCTAGTTTGTGTGTTCACTTTAGTAACTTCAGAATTTAGGTATGTCCATATTTTTAAACCTGTTTTAATTTCATACCCAATCCTGCACCCAGGACAATCACTCATTTCCCCAAGCCCCTCACTTCCTGAAACAAAAAAAAGTGCAGATGCTGAAAATCTGAAATTACAAACAGAAAATGCTGGAATCTCAGCCAGTCAGTACACATCTGTGACAAGCTAATGTTTCCGATTTCAAATTCTTCATCCGAATACACACTCTATCGCTTTATACTAATGCTACTATTACATGACCTCATAATTTTGTGATTCTTCTCGAGGTTTCCCTGTCCTGATTGTATCAATGTACCTGTCTACCTCTTGTATACAGTAAGAAGTCTCACAACACCAGGTTAAAGTCCAACAGGTTTATTTGGTAGCACAAGCCACAAGCTTTCAGAGTGCTGCTCCTTCATCAGGTGAGATCCTTCACTCACCTGACGAAGGAGCAGCGCTCTGAAAGCTTGTGGGCTTGTGCTACCAAATAAACCTGTTGGACTTTAACCTGGTGTTGTGAGACGTTTTACTTTGCTTACCCCAGTCCAACGCCAGTATCTCCACATCATCGTTATCTCTTGTGTACCAGTTCTGAAGAAAGGTCCACACCTGAAAGAATAACTTGGCTGCACTCTCCAAGATGCTGGCCAGTTGAGTGTTTCCAGCATTTCCTGTTTTGTTTCCCAGTTCCAGAGTCTGCAGAATTGTGCTTTTTGATCTTTGCTTTGAAAATGCTTAAGCTCTTATTTCTTTAAGGTTTGATTTCTAACTCTCTTAAATGAGAAATTTCTGAACAGATGGTTGCAGCACCAAAGTTTAAACTAAGTGAAATGCCAAGTCTATCAGATGAAGTAAATGACACCCCTCCACAGGGCCCTTTGCTCATCATGGTGTATCACAGAGCTCTAATTTATCATGCTTTTTCTCACTTAGCGGTGTCCCTGCCAAATGGAGGTATGAATTATGCATTGAAAGAAAACATACGGACTATGCCAAGTATTTTGCATGAAACAATCCATATCAAATACCCATTACCACATATTTGAGCAGATCTTGTTAGCCTTTTGCCACCAGAATCAGTGGTAATTCGGCAGAAGGCAAGATGTAAGAATCAGCCTTTTGGTACAGGACAGCAAAAAATGAAATTGGTCTTGGTCAGTAGCTCCATATGGATGATAAATCAGCAACCTGATTCACATGCTGCCTGATTTTCTTTTCAACAGAAAATCAGCAAATATGTGAATAAATATTCTGCCTGATCATAGTGACTGCAATTCTGGCTAGAAAGAGCTTCATAGGAGGTCCTGGGGTGAAATAAAACTATATATTTTTTTCCTTGCTGATTTGTTTGGACTTCTACCCAAAACCACTTTCACTGTCAAGACCAATTTCACCCTTGCCCCACGATAATAATGTACAGAAATAATTTGTCACTAATGTAACATGCTCTTTTATGGTACAATTTCTTTAACCTAGGAAAGGTCGGTAGCATAAGAATACTTTAATGATAGTGAAATAGTTAAAAGTTTTTAAATCTATTCTGTTCCTGTTCTATTTCAATATTTTCCAAAACTCAGGTTAAAATACTGTAACCTTTGAACTAATTGCATTATACTACCCTAATACAAAACGCACAAACACAATTTAAGGTTTTAATTTCCCTCTTTCACTACAAGGCTCCATTCTGGTGTTGACTGGGTTCCAAATTTTAATGTGCTTCATCTGATTTCAGCTGGCTGTATTGGGAAGGGCAAAATAAAACAGATGGAGCTGTAAGTGAGCTTGTATTTTCCCTGTAAGTAGCACCCTTGCCTGTCCAAACTGGTGATTGATGGTTGTTTGATTATCAAATATCTATTCTGCCATTATAAGATACACTTTTAAAACAGTTCCTCAAACACTAGAGCTGGGCCAGGCTTAATGTTTGAAACTTAATGTATCATTTTAACAACAGCAATAACAATTTTTAAATTTCCATTTAACCCGTCTTATAAAAAGTGTCTTGCTAGAAGCAAAATTACTGGCACATAAACAATTTGTAGTCTGTTCCAAATTAACAGACACGGCTATCTTCCAGCTAAGAGAATTTTCAAAAACTGTGTGCAATATCAGTTCAACACCTACCCCCACCTCCCCTGACAACCAAGAAAGGAATTAAGTGCGACAGTTGTCATACAGGTTTTCTATGTACATTTTTAACCAACTAAATGTTCAAAACTGTACTTCTTTCTGTTCTTCTTTCTCGTAACCTTCAAATTTTGCACTTTCCCAATCATTTTTACTTGCATCAATTTGTTAATCCTTTACACAAGTCATTGGTTTTAAGCTCTTAAATACAACAAGGTACTTGTTTTTCCTTCTCGCTGCATCTTTAATGCATTATTAAGTGCATCACATTTCTGATTCTGGTTTTGTCAGGCCTTCAATATGGGGGAAGAAAAAGAGAACAAAAAAATTAGTGTTACAAGTTTAATAATCAACCAGTCTCCCAATGGAATAGAATGAACCAAACTAATTAAAATGGCTTTATTGAATACAATATCACACCTTCCCATGGGTTTTAAACACTCAATCTCTTGAGTTTTTAGCCCAATATCATAAGCACTAGATCACTTTTAATTAAAGTAGTACCTAGTCTAGTCTTATTTTTAATAAAGAAAACTTGTGCCACTTATGTCAGACACATTCCACCGTAAGTATACAGCATGTTTGAGAGCCCTGAAATTATCCCCTGCAGCAGTAGAGCACAAACATGGAACACATTCGTTCAAAAAAATTCTCTGCTATTTTAGTTGTGATGCTAACTCAATTAAAATAACTGGGTTAATGCCTCCACTGTTTTGTGGAAAGAGAAATTTTAGTAGAGAATGCATTGTGTTTTGTATCGTTGTCTAATTTCAGGTCTTAAGTAAATTTTTACTGTTGTCTCTGAGGTGGTACAGAGCTCATGAATGCTTGCATGGCCAATCACATGCAGATATGCAGTAAATCTATTTGGATTTGTGAGCTCATGTTTGCTGAAGAGCTAATATTTGCTTAAGCAGAAGATGAGCTGTGTTGCTGGTCGAGGAGCTGGCATTTGTTTTTCTGCTCTGCCTCTGAAATATTACCAATACGCCCCTGTAATTATTTTATGTGCCTGCTTAGTGTGTTTCTCCTCCGCCTATATGATGTACGTGTATCAGTAAGCAAGTTTCCCATACAATGCATGTTGCAGTGTTTTGCGTGTTTAGTTCCTCTCGTACTCAGGGATGCATAGTAAAAATAAAAATCAGGTGGAATGCACATTTTTTGTAATGAATATGGAAGAGGTTGTAATTAATACAGGATTTTACAGTGGTATGGATATAATTTGAATGTCTAGATGTATTTGTGTTCACAGATAATTGGAGCACTGGGAGAACCTATAAAAGGTTATGGAGAGACAACTCGACGCGGTAGAAGACGACATGTCAGGTAAAATAAAGAGTCAATATCGTAAGATTGTTATGTGCCTCAAGTAAGTTTAACGTATTAAGGAGTGTCAATAAAGACTGTAATTTTAAAGAGTACCTTTCCTGGTTGCTGCTGATTTTTTTTTTCACCTTCCACCCCAACAACTTGAATTTGTATAGAACCTTAGTAAAATGTTCCAAGGTATTTCACAAGAATATTGCAAAATAAAATTTGACCATGGGCCACATAAGAACCAGATGACCAAATCATGGTCAAATAAATATGTCTCAAGGGACATCTTAAAGGAATCAGCAACCATTCTGCATCCCCCCCAAACTTAGTGGAATTGGGAAAGGTGTAAAACAGTCGCCAAATGGAATGTTGCCCAGCTTACATTATCACAAGAAGTTAAAATTACCCCTCTTAGCTTTCCTCCAATTCTTGCGTCTTGAGTACCCATTTTCCGTTCGTAATCGTGCAATCAGCTGTCTAGGCCAGAGCCTCTAGAATTCCCTCTGCATATTTTTCTGTTTTCCTACTCCTCAGTCTGTCTTTAAGACATGCCTTAAAATCACCTCCTTTTGAACAAGCTTTTGGCCACCTTCCTCAATATCTCCTTACTAGCAGAGACCCACAATATATTTGCAGTCAAATTTGTATCTTTATTGCAACAGTGCTTCTTTATACACAGCATTTTTAGTTAATCTCTCACAAAAAACTTTAACAGAATCAAATCTACTCACTCCAAAAAAGCTACTTAAACTGTCCATCAGAAAAAACAGGCCTAGGAATACAAATACATTTCTTTTTCCAAGTGACTTATCTTATGACTATAATCATAGAATATGAAAGTCTAATTGGGACTGTTTCTCCAGAGTTGAAAAGGCAAGTTTACATATGATGGGCTCAATATTATTTTAGAATTAAAGACTTCATTTTCTTGAAATGTGCTTATTATGATATAAGTATTTATCATTGAAGAAAACGGCTTTCTAATCACCAGTCCTGGTCCACGACAAAGTTGTTTTTAGGATTCCAGTTTCGTAGCAACATTACAGCTGCTCCTTCCTTAAGTCTAAGTTTGCACAGTGGCATGCCCACTGGTGTTAGACAGTGTAGAAACTCTGGAGGGTATAGACAGCTATTACTATCATCTATAGAATCAATGCTGATGTATGCTTTAAATTCATCTGACAGCTTTAGTAAAACATTTTCATTCAAATCCAATGAATCTTGGTTTTTAGCACAAAGAATAGAATTTAAATAAGATGTGTAAAATAGTTGTCCCTGCCATTTTGCCACACTTAATCAGTTCCAGCATCTCATCCAGCCATGCAATCACTTTCATACCATCTCATTCCATACATCCCTCCAATCCCATCTCCATCTTGCTCTTGCCATCCCATCAATATCCCTCCTGGAAATGATCGCTCCAGCCAAAGTAATTTTTTTTTGTGTTGACTTCCCTTTTTTCTGTTATCTTTTATTCTCCATCAACCACCAACTCTTGACGACCACAAATGTGTATCACACGCTGCAGTCCTCCACCACATGGCCTATCTGACTCCATGTGCACCAGGCACCATCCATCAACTAAACCCATTAGACATACTCTTTAAACAGTCCAGACAGAGAAGGAAATGTGTATTACTATTATTATTGTGGATGTAGCTCAGTGACATATTTTATGATAAATGCTCCTGTGAGCACCTTTTAAGATTTTACTCTAATGGGTGCTACATAACTGCAAGTTGTCATTGAATAAGTCACAAGTCTCTTGATTCAAGCTGTTGTTTGATGTGAGGAAATGTAATCAAAATTCAGAGGCCTTAAATCTCAGAACAAATGGCATTTTACAATGGTTTTGTCAACTTTTATTTATATAAGTACCTTTTTAATGTAATAAAACACCCCAAACTACATCATTGGAGCATTATGAAACAACATTTGACACTGTTTGGGTGTCCTCCTGATATTCTAGCCAATGTTTATCCCTCCCTACCAACATCACCAAAAGAACTCTGGTCATTCAACTCATCGCTTTATATGGCATCTTGCTACATGCAAATAAGCCCATTCAATTGCCGCCAAAACAACAATGAGTACACTTCAAAAGTATTTTGTTGGCCTTAAAGCATTTTGAAATATCCTGAAGATGTATATAATGCTATCTAATTGTACATTTGTTTCTTCCTCCTTTCTTAAATCTGGTGAGATGTAAGATTGCTTTTCTGTCTTCTAGCCATGTGGAATACGTGAAGGATGGTGTGAAGCATATTCAACTGAAATTTTACATTGAGGGCTCGGAACCCATAAAAGGAATAGTGCACTTGGATGCAAAAGAGGTTAATCATTTAGTTTGCTCTATTGTTCTGTACATCTTGCCCTGCTGCACACGCGTGAGACATGCGCACACATTCACACACACAGCCTTCCTAACAAAAGGTTTATTTCAAAACTGGTAACTGTGATGTCAAGTGTTGAAATCTGCTGTCCCCTGCTCCACATACTTCATCAGCTGGGGTAACAAAAGCCAAGATATAAAAAGAGGACAATGTCAGTTGGAGGTTGCACCCTCTCCTTGGTAGGCGGGGGAGTAAGGAATATTGGATGGGCAATTCAGGCTTGAATGATAGCTAGTCACTCGCAGTGCTCTGGGAGAATGAATGAATGCTCTGAATGAATATAAACTAAAGAATGGGGATTTAGAATATCTTTCTAAATATTACTAATGTGATTAGTAAAATGTGTTGTCCATTTCCCTCTGTCAGGATTCCAGCTGCAAACTGGATGTGGACAATGAACTTTTAATTTTTGAGTGGTGAAGTTAAAAATTAAAATATTGATTTGGAATAAAATGCCCACGTAAAGGTATAACTGCTGGGTAAAAATCTCTGCTTGAAAACGCAGTAATGCTGTTTGAAACACTGAGAAGTTTGAATGTTCATCTTAGGATTTTTATCTGCTGTTTACCAAAACAAGCCAGCAAACATATTTCAACTACATACTGAGTTTCTGATTAACAGAGCATTTTGCTTTTAAAGTGAACTTTTAGAATTGTTCACCTTAATTTCCACATTGACAGAAAAAAATCAAATCAATTCCAAAAGGACATCAAATACATACTACAGCGCCATTTGTTTTCTGCCCCTTATCAGTATAGGTGAGAGAAGAAAAATGCACGTTGATTATCAAACAAAGCTATCTCTCTTCTCTTTATTGCAGAATCCTGAAAGTGGAAGGTACGACTTTCGTTATATATTTGTGGATTTTGACACTTATCCTAAAAGGACCATTATTGTTGAAGACAACCGATAAAGGAGCTGATTGTATTTGTTTCCATGAGCTAATACTAAACCAGAGATTTCTTTCGGCTTTGGTAGATCGAATAAATCATGTGAATGAGAAATGATTTGGATAATTAATCATCCTTTTCAGCTGCTGTCATCCCAATTTATTCTTGTAGAGGGTCAGACTCTGGTCTGAGGTACAGTTTCTGTAAATGATACTGGCTTTTTATACAGTGTATTGATTAATATGCTTTCTCTGTTTTAAATCATTGAGTTTAATCTGTTGTATTGTAAAGTTTAAGAACTAATTTGCTTTTTCTTTGAACAAGCAAAATTCAATTATGACATTTAAACAAATGATGTTATAAATAAAACTGTTATTGTAAATTATTTTGTCTTTATTCTTCAATAGACCTGCATAAGACATGCAATATATACTGAGTGCACAGACCTTTTATGCATCTTTTAGGATGCTTAAACTGTTTCTATTGGAATCATTTTATTTCTTCCATTGTTCCTTCTTTTCTACCAAATTTTACGTTCCTACCCCTAGCTTATACCTCCTTTCCAGGAGGAGAAGCGACTGATATCTTCATAGTGTCCCTATCTAAACTTGTTTAAAATTGGAAACGTTGGGCAAAATCCTACATCCTATTATTTAGTGAAATTACTTACATGTTGATACTCCAGTGTCCATACTAATTTAAACATGTGCTTTGGGTTTAACAAGACTTTGGGAAATCTGAAATTCCAAAGGTGTCAAATCCTTGCCTCGTGATTTCCATTGAGCACCAGACTTTAACTGGTGAGAATAGATAAAGTTTTTGGCATTGAGCCCAGTTTTGACCTGACAGCTCAGGCATTTTAAAGACTCAATCTCCTTGAAAGGATGGCTGACCTCAGGATAAGGTTAGCTGCCCTGATACATTCATACTGATGCCAGTGGCCTGCGGATGCTATGAAGATATACTTTCCCCAGAAATTAGTATGGGGTCTACAGTTTGGTCTGAGGTTGTCAGGAAGGTGTTTTTTCTGCAATTCAGTTCATGGGACAGGAAATATAGCTACAATATCAGCAAAGGAGATGTTAGATCTTTTAAGATCTTAATATCTATCCTTTTTTTTGATTAAAAACAGAAAAATATGGCCTACCATCAAAAGCTACTGTCAGTTTTATGAATGATTTTCTGCTGTAGAAGCCTCTATCAATTTGATAGAAGAGTGTACTTATAATGTTGGTGAGAAAATAGTCATTGAAGGATGTGGGAATAGAGCCAACATTTCGAGTCTAGATGACCCTTCGTCAGAGCTCTATTCTCTCTCCACAGATGCTGTCAGACCTGTTGAGATTTTCCAGCATTTTCTGTTTCTGTTTCAGATTTCAGTATCCGCAGGATTTTGCTTTTATATTATTGAAGAATGTGGATTGGCAATCATTTTAAGCCCATATATTAACTAGTCAAAAGTAAAATGCTCACCGACTAAGCCCTCTCTGAACAAGAAGAGATGAAAGAAGTGGCAAAAGGTGTCCTTCATGACCTCAGGACGTCTCCAACAATAACATACTGTTGTAAGGTCGGGAACACAGCAGCCAGTTTGCACACAGCACAGACCCTCAAACAGCAAAAGGATACATGACCACTTTATCTATTTCAGTGATGTTGGTTGAAGGCTAAAATAGTGGCTAGGACATTAGAAGAATTTTCCTTTGGCTCTTATATATACACCTGAGCAGGCAAGGCCTTAGTTTAATGCTTCTTCCAAAAGAATACCTGCAATAGCGCTGCACAAGTTAACTGAAATAGCAACCTAGATGATATGATCAAATGTATAGATGGGACTTAGAAACCATACCGTTCAACCTAGAACAGCACTCCCTCAGCACTGCACTGAACTGTTGGCCAGATTAATTGCTCAAGTCACTCATCTGGAAGTTGAATTCGCAATCTTCAAACTCTGTCATGAGTGCTCCATTGTCAACTTTAATTATAGAAGGAACTACAGAGCAAGATTTTAACCCGGGACAACACCACAGGGGATCTGCGAGTATGAGGCAGTCTCAGGATTCCAAAACCACTATGTGAGTAAATAATACTATGAATGTAATGTTATGTGACTAATTGAAAACAGTGGGTCAGAGCCTGCTGCATGATAACCCCAACAGAAAGTTCATATTCATGAGTTCCAGTCTTGGAAATAAAACAAAATGCACTTGTAATTATCCCAAAACCATTAAATAAAGTAGAAAATATTGCAAATCAGCATGCAAAATTACATGAGTGGTAAAGGGGCAGGGCAAGTCAGTAAACATATGATGCACTCCCCTCCAGTAATACTGGTGAAATTATGCTAAACTGCCCTAGCCCCTGAGTGGTTAGAAACATCCTCTCTCTCCATAAAAGGAAATCAAGATGACCGGCTATTTGACTGATGCTACGGACCGAACTGTTACGGAGCCTCAGGACCCTAACGTTGAGCTGCAAAGTGGGTTATGAGGCAGGAATGGAAGGCATTGGCCATTTTATCCCAGACAGATTCCGAATTGGCCACCTACTAGTCCACTGTCCAGTTAAAGAAGGTAGCAATCTGCTGATGCTGCCAGCTCAATTATAATGTCGTCAGCTCAGAGACCTCAACAACGTCAATGGGAGAGGTGGGGGCTGCTGAGGCATCTCAGCTACTCGGCACTTCAGGAGTGTGAATAAAAATTTAAAACCTTAGACGGCTGAAAATCAGAGCGTAACCCACTCCATGGCGATCTTTGGGATTGTGGGGACTGCCTGCCTAGCCCACAGACCTATTGTGTGGCATGGAACCTCTGGCCTCGATGGAGACTCTGGCTGCCCCGGGGAGGCTGCCTCCATTAAGCTGGTGATCTTCCAAGGAGGACAGAGAATTTTCCTGCTATCGGTAAAATGCTGACAATCCCATAAAATAACCTTTAGATATGCAAACCTTGGGAGTGGGCAACCAATCCACCTCACAGTCCACTATTGGGAAAATTCCCCGGTAGTGGGGCTGCATTGGAAAACTGACTGATCCAGTTCCCACTATTTTACTACCCTGAGCAGCAGTAAAATCTGTCCTACATCTACCCAACAACCCTCAATATCAAAAGCAGCCAGTATCATCTCCACAAACAACTAATTTTTGAATGTAACATGAGTCACACATCCTGCCCACCCCCCACCAATGAACAAGAATGTAAATCAGAGATCTTGTTTTGATTTCCCGGCACTTCTTCAAGAAGAAGACTTGTGTCATTCAGGCTGCCCAATGCGGTCTTAAAGTGATGGCTTCCTGCAATTTTGTGATGAGGCCACTGTAATTGCCAGTTCCTACCTAGAATCCAGCTATATCCCACTTTTAGTGACACATTAGAACCTTGCCTCGCTTTGGTACAACATCTTGCAAATTATCTTGTGTATTCTCAGTTCTAGAGTAAGCAAGAATATTTATAAATTAAGGTGATTAATCTTAGCACCTTTCACAATCTCAGGACATTCTGAAATGTTTTACAGCCAATTACATTTGAAGTGTAATTATTGTTGTAAATTGAGAGATGTGGCAGCCAATTTGCACATAGCAAGGTCCCCCAACAGTGTTGTTGGCTTAGGGTTAAATATTTGACGAGTCACTGGGGAAAACAGCCTTTTTCTCTTTTGAAATAGAACTATGGGATCTTTGTCATCTGAGAGGTTAAACAGGACCATGATTTAACATCTCGTGGGAGATAGCATCTCCGACAGTCCAACACATGCTCAGTATTATCATAGAAATAGAAATCATGGAAACCCTACAGTGCAGAAGGAGGCCATTCGGCCCATCGAGTCTGCACCGACCACAATCCCACCCAGGCCCTACCCCCACATATTTTACCCGCTAATCCCTCTAACCTACACATCCCAGGACTCTAAGGGGCAATTTTTTTTTTTAACCTGGCCAATCAACCTAACCCGCACATCTTTGGACTGTGGGAGGAAACCGGAGCACCCGGAGGAAACCCACGCAGACACGAGGAGAATGTGCAAACTCCACACAGACAGTGACCCAAGCTGGGAATCGAATTATCTTGGAGGTGTCAGCCTAGATTATGTGCTCAAGTCTCCAGCATGGAATTTGACCCCACAAAATTCTAACTCAAAAGTAAATGTATGACCACTGAACCCCATTAAGAGTGATGATATACAGCTTTCATGCAAAGGTGAACATTTGTGGAGATCATCCTTAAAACAACCTAAAAATATGCTGTGGGAGAAAAAACTTTGAATTATTGGACTACTATAAATCAATAGCTTTGATGGGCGGCATGGTAGCACAGTGGTTAGCACTGCTGCTTCACAGCTCCAGGGACCTGGGTTCGATTCCCGGCTTGGGTCACTGTCTGTGTGGAGTTTGCACATTCTCCTCGTTTCTGCGTGGGTTTCCTCTGGGTGCTCCGGTTTCCTCCCACAGTCCAAAGATGTGCAGGTTAGGTTAATTGGCTATGCTAAAATTGCCCCTTAGTGTCCTGAGATGCGTAGGTTAGAGGGATTAGTGGGTAAATATATAGGGATAAGGGGGTAGGGCCTGGGTGGGATTGTGGTCGGTATAGACTCGATGGGCCAAATGGCCTCTTTCTGCACTGTAGGGTTTCTATGATTCTATGATAATGCATGATAAATCCTGTATTGTATGGCATATCATTCCATTGTTTAATGGCAGTGGATTGACTTTAATTTTGGCACAAAATGCACTCACTGACCTCATCTATTTACCTCCCAGACAGTGGCAACTAGCCAGTGGGCGGGCGAGGAAGTTCAGGCAGCCAGAGATTGGCAACTGGTACCAAAGGAAGACACCAAAGAAAGCTGGTAAGTTGTGGCAGGTGGTTTCAAGAGGGTGATGCTGGAAAGAAGGGTGAGAGTTCAGGGGAGGTGATGGTTTTTCTATAGGGTGTTGGAAGGAGATTTGTGCTTTTTCCTGCCCCACAAATGAAAGATATTTCACTGATCTGAGAAGGTCTCTTTATCCTTCCTGCCAACTCTAGCCTGCTCTCAAGTGGCAACAATGCCATAGCTGTACTTGGATGAAATAGGATGCCAATTTCCATAAATTCACTGACCTATTGCTTCTGGCAAGTGCAACAGTCCCTTAAGTGGACTGAACCATTAAAATGGTGACCAGCGTGGTTGCGGTAGAGGTTGAGGGGGTAGAGATAAGTCACAGTGTTCTATTTTAAAAGTTTCCCCTGCCCCATACAATCAGACAGAGTGGGTTAAAGTTGACCACAACATATCCTCCAAATCAGTAAGCAATGCCACAGATATCACTTGCCAAATAAGAATATAAGAAGCCTTAATATCTCCATAAAACATTTCTCCAAATAGTGGTGAACTACTTTTTCCGTCAGTTCCAAAGTTGGAGCAAATAGAGTTGGGCATTAAATGCCAGCTTTGCTAACAATGTCCACATGTCAAGAATAAATAAAAGGAATAGTAAAAACACATCAAGTAGATGAAATAGACCCGTTGTAACTTACAGTTAGCTATGTTCAATATGAATACTGTAGACTGCACACAGTCTTGTAAAAGTTAAATTCAGTCTGTTTCCTGTTGATGCGTGCATTATACATCAAAAGTGCCAGACTGGGGCTAAATAATTTATATAATAGTCGTCCCAATTTGCACTCCACACTAAGGGATGAATTAAGAAGCAGAGTGTAATGACACCCACAACTACATGGTGATTTTCCTTCAGGGTGTTGGAAGGAGATTTGTGGTTCTTCCTGCCCCACAAATGAAAGATATTTCACCGATCTGAGAAGGTCTCTTTATCCACTTTCTTCCATTCAAATGGATGGCTAAGAATTTGCTTAGATCCCAAAGTCTCTACTCAAGCAATCCTATCACATTCTGGAGGTTACCATTGATCAGAAACTGAACTGGACTAGCCATATAAACACTGTGGGGGAAAAGAGGTTTGGAATTTTGAAGCGAGTAACTCTCTTCCTGACTCCCCAAAGTCTGTCCACCATCTACAATGCAGAATTCAGTTGTGTGATGGAATACTCTCCCTTTGCGTAGATACATGCAGGTCCAACAACATTCAAGAAACTTGACACCATCCAAAGCAAAGAAGGCCACTTGATTGGCACCCCATTCGCAAACAATCCCTCACTCCACCACTGACACACAGTAGCAGTTATCTACAAGATGCACTGTAGCAACTCACCAAGGCTCCTTAGATAGCAACTTCCAAAACCATGACCACTACCATCAGGAGCAACCTACGGTCCAGGGTCCACATGTGGCTCATCAGGGTCCTGAGTGTTGCCCACGAGACATTTTGTTGAACATTGACCACGTGCAGTTATGCCACATTCTGCTGGTTTACATCCGCGTAGCTTTTTTCCTACCATGTGATTGAAGTGACACACATGAAAAACAATGACATGTGAAATGTGTGCTGATTGCACACAATATTGACTGTGAGGATCATGCACTCCCTCTGCATCCAATCAAGCATAAATATTTATTTTGTTTTTAACCATTTGAGGTTGGTAGTTCTATTAATATATGAATGATTAAGCATAACTTGTTATGAAATATTCAGCATGTATAAAATATATTCAACTTTATTCAACAGTCATAGTTAATGAACATGCCCGATTTCAATCTTGCAGCCCATTGAGATGAAGGAGGGCCACTCATGCGGCCCACTCAGTAGCCTAAGATGCCGTCGCTGACTTAGAAGGACAAGGACAACAGATACAGCCTTTGTTAGGTCTGCAGGCAAAAGCCTGGGAACTACAGGGCAGTGAGCCCCACATCTATAGTGGGTAAGTTATTAGAAGGTACTTTGAGAGACAGGATCTACAGGCATTTAGAGACGCAACGACTGATTAGGGACAGTCAGCATGGCTTTGTGAGTGGAAAATCATGTCTCACAAATTTGATTGAGTTGATTTGAAGGGGGAACCAAGAAGGTAGATGAGGGCAGTGCAGTTGATGTTGTCTACATTTGATTTGATTTATTATTGTCACATGTATTAACATAGAGTGAAAAGTATTGTTTCTTGCGCGCTATACAGCCAAAACATACCATTCATAGAGAAGGAAACAAGAGAATGTAGAATGTAGTGTTACAGTCATAGCTAGGGTGTAGAGAACGATCAACTTAATGCAAGGTAAGTCTATTCAAACAGTCCTGATAGCAGCAGGGAAGAAGCTGGTCTTCAGTCAGTTGGTACATGACCTCATTATCTTTATCTTTATCCCGAAGGAAGAAGGTGGAAGAGAGAATGTTCGTGGGGTCCTTAATTATGCTGGCTGCTTTGCCGTGGCAGTGGGAAGTGTAGACAGAGTCAATGGATGGGAGAATCATGCACTCCCTCTGCATCCAATCAAGCATAAATATTTGCGTGATGGATTGGGCTACATTCATGTACATCCTTGCAGTCTTGTGCAGAGCAGGAGCCATACCAAGCTGTGATACAACCAGAAAGAATGCTTTCTATGGTGCATCTATAAAAATTGGTGAGAGTTGTAGCTGACATGCCTAATTTCCTTAGTCTCCTGAGAAAGTAGAGGCATTGGTGAGCTTTCTTAACTATAGTTTCGGCATGGGGGGACCAGGACAGGTTGTTGGTGATCTGGACACCTAAAAACTTGAAGCTCTTGACCCTTTCTACTTCGTCCCCATTGATGTTGACAGGGGCATGTTCTCCTTTACACTTCCTGAAGTCGATGACAATCTCCTTCGTTTTGTTGACATTGAGGGAGCGATTATTGTTGCCGCACCAGTTCACCAGATTCTCTATCTCATTCCTGTACTCTGTCTCGTCATTGTTTGAGATCCGACCCACTAAGGTGGTGTCGTCAACAAACCTGAAAATCGAATTGGAGGGGAATTTGGCTGCACAGTCATAGGTGTATAAGGAGTATAGTAGGGGGCTGAGAACGCAGCCTTGTGGGGCTCCGATGTTGAGGATGATCGTGGAGGAGGATGATCGTGGAGGAGGTGTTGTTGCCTATCCTTACTGATTGTGGTCTGTGAGTTAGGAAGTTCAGGATACAGTCACAGAGGGAGGTGCCGAAGCCCAGGCCAAGGAGTTTGGAGATGAGTTTCCTGGGAATAATAATGTTGAAGGCTGAGCTGTAGTCACTAAATAGGAGTCTGACATAGATGTCCTTGTTATCTAGTTGTTTCAGGTTGAGTGCAGGACCAGGGAAATGGCGTCTGTTGTGGACCTGTTGCAGTGGTAGGCAAATTGTAGTGGATCCAGGTAGTCTTGGAGGCTGGAATTGATACGTGCCATGACTAATCTTTCAAAGCACTTCATAATGATGGATGTCAGAGCCATCGGCCGATAGTCATTAAGGTACGCTGCTTGGTTTTTCTCAGGTACTGGGATGATGATCATCTTCTTGAAGCAGATAGGGACCTCAGATTGTTGTAAAGAGAGTTTGGAGATGTCTGTGAATACCTCTGCCAGCTGATCCGCGCAGGATCTGAGTGCTTGTCCGGGTACTCCATCCGGGCCAGTTGCTTTCCGTGGGTTGACCTTCAAGAAAGCTGCTCTGATATCTGCAATGGTGACCCCAGATACAGGGTTGATCCAGAGCTTCCATGGTGGAGGGCATGCTCTCGCTGACCTCTTGCTCAAAACGGGCGTAGAATGCATTGAGCTCATCAGGGAGGGGTGCATTGGAGCCGGTGATTTTACATGCCTTCATCTTGTAGCCTGTTATGTCTTGCAGGCCTTGCCATAGTCGGCGGGGGTCGGTGTGGCTAGCCTGAGACTCTAGCTTGGTCAGCTATTGTCTTTTGGCATCTTTGATGGATCTCCTTAGATCGTATCTGGCTTTCTTGTATAGGTCAGTGTCGCCTGACTTGAACACCTCAGACCTGAACTTCAGCAAGCAGTGGATATCCCTGTTCATCCATGGTTTCTGGTTGGGGAACACACGGATTTGCTTCTTTGGCACACACTCTTCTACACGCTTACTAATGAAGTCAGTTACTGTAGTGGCGTACTCATTTAGGCTGGTCGCAGAGTTTTTAAATACTGACCAGTCCACTGACTCCAAGTAGCCCCCGTAGGAGATCATCTGATTCCTCAGACCAACATTGCATGACTTTCTTTGATGGATTCTCCCGCTTCAGTTTTTGTTTGTAAGCTGGGAACAGAAGCACAGCCTTGTGGTCTGATTTGCCAAAGTGTGGGCGGGCGATAGAGCAGTAGACATGCTTGATATTTGTGTAGCAGTGGTCTAGGATGTTTGGGCCTCTGGTGGAACAGGAAACGTGTTGGTGGTAACTTGGTAGCATGCTCTTGAGCTTGGCCTGATTGAAATCCCCAGCCACGATGAACAAGGCCTCGGGATGTTTTGTCTCAAGGCTATTTGTAATGGTGTATATTTCATCCAGTGCGATCTTCACATCCACATGGGGTTCACGTCCTAAATGGACTTTAGCAAGGCCTTTGACAAGGTACCATGTGGTAGGTTGTTGCATAAGGTTAAATCTCACCGGATCCAGGGTGAGGTAGCCAAATGGATACAAAGTTGGCTTGATGACAGAATGATGTGGACAGAAGCCAGAGGGTGGTTGTAAAGGGTTGTTTTTCAAACTGGAGGCCTGTGACCAGTGGTGTGCCTCAGGGATCGGTGCTGGGTCCACTGTTGTTTGTCATTTTTATTAATGATTTGGATGAGAATTTAGTAGGCATGGTTAGTAAGTTTGCAGATGACACCAAGATTGGTGGCATAGTGGACAGTGAAGAAGGTTATCTAGGATTGCAACCGATCTTGATCAATTGGGCCAAATAGGGGCAGCATGGACAAGTTGGGCCAAAGGGCCTGTTTCCATGCTATAAACCTCTATGACTCTATACGTGGGAACACTATGACCTGGAAGTTTCCCTTCAAGCAACGTACCATCCTGCATTGGAAATATATTTCCATTCTTTCACTGTCACTGGGTCAAAATCCTGGAACTCCCTCCCTAACAGAATTGTGGGTGTACACCACATGAAGTTCAAGAAAGTAGCTCACCACCATCTTCTCAAGGAGAAGGGATGGGCAATAAATGCTGGTGACACCCACATCCCATGCTTGCATTAAAAAAAAACTAATCTGCCGTTTTCTTTATGTTGCACATATTTTGATTTATTTTTCCACAAGTTCTGCAATTTGATCCATATAAGGGACATTTCCTTCTGTCTTTGAACTGATGATTGTCCACATCTCTTACAATTGTTTCTCTTTATCTAGTGTGCATTACTTTATTTCTGTTTCACTGCATCAATGTTCTTGCCTGAACTGAAAGCTCGCCATTTGGATGGTCAGTGTCTTTGTCTGTCCTTTTGTAGCTTCATGTGCTTTGGCAGTGTCTCCAGCCTGTGATATTGTGAGAATGCTATTTCCAATTAACTCCTATTGTACCTCAGAATATGCAGAGCCACAAATGACCTCATTTAGCAGCCTTCCATCTGTGTGTCCTCAAATTTGCATTTTCACCTTTGTTAGAAAATTGTCAACAGGTTCACCTGTTTCCTCCCTTAGGCCTTGAACTTTGTTTAAACTGATTCGGGGGGGGGAGGGATCCTGAGTAGTGGGGCTGAAAGTGAGGGATGCATGGATGGGGACTGCAATGCACGGCATTGCAGAGGTGGGGTGGAGCAGGGTTTGAAATGTGTATACTTCAATGCCAGGAGTATTCGCAATAAAGTGGGTGAACTTGCAGCGTGGATCAGTACCTGGGACTTCGATGTTGTGGCTATTTCAGAGACATGGATAGAGCAGGGGCAGGAATGGATGCTGCAGGTCCCGGGGTTCAAATGTTTTAGTCGAAGTAGGGAAGGAGGTAGAAGAGGGGGAGGGGTAGCATTATTGGTCAGAGATTGTATCACAGTGTCAGAGAGGAGGTTTGATGAGGACTTATCTGTTGAGGTAGTATGGGCGGAGATTAGAAATAGGAGAGGAGAGGTCACCCTGTTGGGAGTCTTTTATAGACCTCCTAAAAGTTCTAGAGAGGTTGAGGAAAGGATTGCGGAGTCAATCCTGCTTAGGAGTGAAAGTAATAGGGCAATTGTTATGGGGGATTTTAACTTGACTAATATTGACTGGAATTGTTATAGCTCTAGCTCGTTAGAGGGGTCAGTTTTTGTTCAAAGCGTGCAGGAAGGTTTTTTGACTCAGTATGTAGACAGGCCAACTAGAGGTGAGGCTATATTGGATCTGGTGCTGGGAAATGAGCCAGACCAGGTGCTAGACTTGGAAGTTGGTGTGCATTTTGGTGATAGTGACCACAATTCGGTTACGTTCACCTTAGTGATGGAAAGGGATAGGCATGAACCTCGGGCCAGTGGTTTTAGCTGGGGGAAGGGTAATTATGAGGCTATTAGGAGAGAATTAGGAAACATAGGTTGGACTAGGAGATTACAGGGACTGGGAACGTCCGACATGTGGAGTTTTTTCAAGGAGCAGCTACTGCGAGTCTGTGATAGGTATGTCCCTGTCAGGCAAGGAGGAATTGGTAGGGCTAGGGAACCGTGGTGCACCAAAAAAGTTTCTTTGTTGGTTAAAAAGAAAAAGGAGGCTTATGTTCGGATGAGACGTGAGCACTCGGGTAGTGCACTAGAAAGCTTTAGATTGGCTAAGAGGGAGTTGAAGAGCGAGCTTAGAAGGGCTAAAAGGGGACATGAGAAGACTTTGGCGGATAGGGTTAAAGAGAATCCTAAGGCGTTCTATAGGTATGTCAAGAACAGAAGGTTGGTTAGGGCAAGTTTAGGGCCAGTTATAGATGGCAGAGGGAAGTTATGTGTGGAACCGGAGGAGATTGGTGAAGCATTGAACCAATATTTCTCTTCGGTGTTCACGCAAGGGGACATGAATATAGCTGAGGAGGACACTGGGTTGCAGGGGAGTAGAATAGACAGTATTACAGTTGATAAGGAGGATGTGCAGGATATTCTGGAGGGTCTGAAAATAGATAAATCCCCTGGTCCGGATGGGATTTATCCAAGGATTCTCTGGGAGGCAAGAGATGTGATTGCAGAGCCTCTGGCTCTGATCTTCAGGTCGTCGTTGGCCTCTGGTATAGTACCAGAAGATTGGAGGTTAGCGAATGTTGTCCCATTGTTTAAGAAGGGGAACAGAGACTTCCCCGGGAATTATAGACCGGTGAGTCTCACTTCTGTTGTCGGCAAGATGTTGGAAAAAATTATAAGGGATAGGATTTATAGTTATTTGGAGAGTAATGAATTGATAGGTGATAGTCAGCATGGTTTTGTGGCAGGTAGGTCGTGCCTTACTAACCTTATTGAGTTTTTTGAGAAAGTGACCAAGGAGGTGGATGGGGGCAAGGCAGTGGACGTGGTATATATGGATTTTAGTAAGGCGTTTGATAAGGTTCACCATGGTAGGCTTCTGCAGAAAATGCAGATGTATGGGATTGGGGGTGATCTAGGAAATTGGATCAGGAATTGGCTAGCGGATATGAAACAGAGGGTGGTGGTTGATAGTAAATATTCATCATGGAGTGCGGTTACAAGTGGTGTACCTCAGGGATCTGTTTTGGGGCCACTGCTGTTTGTAATATTTATTAATGATCTGGATGAGGGTATAGTTGGGTGGATTAGCAAATTTGCTGATGACACCAAAGTCGGTGGTGTGGTAGACAGTGAGGAAGGGTGTCGTAGTTTGCAGGAAGACTTAGACAGGTTGCAAAGTTGGGCCGAGAGGTGGCGGATGGAGTTTAATGCGGAGAAGTGTGAGGTAATTCACTTTGGTAGGAATAACAGATGTGTTGAGTATAGGGCTAACGGGAGGACTTTGAATAGTGTGGAGGAGCAGAGGGATCTAGGTGTATGTGTGCATAGATCCCTGAAAGTTGGGAATCAAGTAGATAAGGTTGTTAAGAAGGCATATGGTGTCTTGGCGTTTATTGGTAGGGGGATTGAATTTAGGAGTCGTAGCGTTATGTTGCAACTGTACACAACTCTGGTGCGGCCGCACTTGGAGTACTGTGTGCAGTTCTGGTCCCCACATTACAGGAAGGATGTGGAGGCTTTGGAGAGGGTGCAGAGGAGGTTTACCAGGATGTTGCCTGGTATGGAGGGGAGATCCTATGAGGAGAGGCTGAGGGATTTGGGATTGTTTTCGCTGGAAAGGCGGCGGCTAAGAGGGGATCTTATTGAAACATATAAGATGATTAGAGGTTTAGATAGGGTGGATAGTGATAGCCTTTTTCCTCTGATGGAGAAATCCAGCACGAGGGGGCATGGCTTTAAATTGAGGGGGGGTAGTTATAGAACCGATGTCAGGGGTAGGTTCTTTACCCAGAGGGTGGTGAGGGATTGGAATGCCCTGCCAGCATCAGTTGTAAATGCGCCTAGTTTGGGGGCGTTTAAGAGATCCGTAGATAGGTTCATGGACGAAAAGAAATTGGTTTAGGTTGGAGGGTCACAGTTTTTTTTTAACTGGTCGGTGCAACATCGTGGGCCGAAGGGCCTGTTCTGCGCTGTAATGTTCTATGTTCTATGTTCTATGTTTAAAGTATATCAGAACACTTTTATTTAGAACCATAGAATTCCTACAGCACAGAAGAAGGCCATTCACTTCATCGAGTCTGCACTGACCCTCTGACAGAGCATCATACCCAGGCCCATACCCTACTCTATGCCCGTAACCCCAAGCATTTATCCTGCTAATCCCTGTAACCTACACATCTTTTCCATTTTAGAATGGGCCATCTACCTAACCTGCACATCTTTGGACTGTGGAAGGAAAGTAGAGCACCCAGAGGAAACCCACGCAGACACGGGAAGAACGTGCAAACTCCACAAGTCACCCAAGGTTGGAATCAAACCTGAAGCCTTGGTACTGTGTGTGAGGCAGCAGTGCTAACCACTGTGCCACCATGCCACCCTTAGTTATGCTGAATTTTTCAATAAAATTGTCTTAGTTTCTGCTCCCAGCTATAAACCCTCTCCTGCCAGAAAATGACACAGCTGACCCCTTCCTCTTTGCTAGTGCCTTTTAGAAAGCTGCTGACTGTTAGTCTGTACTTTCGTTTAAGCTTCTCAAATGCCTCCACAACTTAATCAACCTCCCAATTCATCATGGGTTGGAGCCCTGTATTTAGTGTTGTGGTGGCCATTTTGTTTTTCCATGATTCACTCCGTTATTTTCTTTCTCTGGCACCAATTCCAGTTGATTTTTCAATCTATTTCAGGATTAAATTTCTTTAAAATATTTGTGTTTTTTACTCACAAACAACCGCTGCCACCGTATTATGTCTTCTGGTTCCCATTAGTTAGAAATAATCACACTTTAGACTCAAAATGCTGGAGCGTCATTGAATGTATTTCTTTCAGTTCTCTATGTAGCTGTTAGACTGGTTATTATTCGGCACATGAGTACAATGCAGCAGTAAATGTGGCAACCTGGGATATATTTTCACATAATTCACTTCTAGCTCTTTACAATTAAATTAACATAACAGCACTAGAGTTGGCAGAATACCAGGGTGACTGCTTCATATCGTGGGCAGAGAGACTGTAGTACAGTCTGATGAGGATGAGTTGCCTAGGAAACACATATGGGGAAAGTTGGGCATGAGGGATAGTCACACCTTCTGACTTACAAACATGTGTTTGAGTTATAGCTGGATATGTGGGTTCCTGTCTGGAGGGTCACATGGGCCTGTTTTCTCAGTCAGCTCAATCAGAGGACCATTGGGCCATGCCACTCTGGGGAAAATCAGTCCACCTTTGAGGAGAAGGGCACCTCAGAGAGTGTGACATCATTTCGCGCACCCCCCCCCCCCCCCCCGAAACTTTTGCCTCAGTGGATATGCGCAAGATAGTGGATGCAGGGTCATATCTGCTTCCAGCACCACACAAGCCCTTAACCAGCTGTCAGAGGTTGTGACAGCTGAGGTCTCTGACAGTCTGGGTAATGTGGGTGGTTAGACACGTGCTAAGAGCTAGGCTAATGATGAGCTTCTGAAGTTGGCCATAAGCAGCAGATGCTGGGAGTTCAGCATGCGGTGCGTGATGATCTGGTGAAACTTCCAAAGGGTATATACATGCTTGCTCAGATAGTGGAGAAGTCCATCCAGGCTTTGTGTGCTGCAATCTCCCTCTTGTCTGTGTCCTGGCCTTCTCCATTGAAAGATTGGCAATTTTCCTAGAGAGTTACATCCAGTAGATCATTTGCTGGCTGCAGGAGCTGTACATTGATCGCTTTGTCATGGAGATCAAGGAGGCTGTTGCATATTGAGAAGGAGAGCCTGGTGCCTGAAATCACCACCAGGTCCTTGTCTATCTCAGGTAGCCAGCGAGGTACAACCACGTCTTGCAAGGGAGGAGGAGATGCTGACTTCTATATCTAGGGGCACCCCTCAGGGCACGTCGAATGTGGATATCCTCAGCCTCTCTTCCAGTGATACTAGTACCTCAAGGAGTCACAATGACAGAGGAGGCCTCTGCACATGCTGGGACAACCAGAGGGCGGTCACCATAATCTCAGGCATGGGACAGCAAATTTAGCAGCCTGCCTCCACCACAGCTGGCAGTGAAGAGGGAGCACGATGAAGAAGCACTCACAGAAAATTTAAGACAACGCTTTGGATGAACAGGGGCTTCATCAGTGCGAATTAAAAAATAGGATTATTCACCAGTGGGCAACAGTTAATGCAATACTTGTTAAATCTCACTTAGGACCATCTCCTATCCTAACCACCTATCCATCCTACTTGCCACTTCTTCCTGTGCCTCTCATGGTGGCAGAATGTCACAGGGAATATTGGCATAAAGTTCCTGAAATCACCCTGTGGAGAAAGTCCTGTCTCCCTTGTCTGGCTCCTAAACTATATCAGATGAATGCCATGATGTTGGTCAAGGACTTCAATAGGACACCTGATTCCTTCTTTAGGAAGTTTGTGTCTCTATGGTCTTTGCTCCTTTTCTGATGCTGTAGCATCACCTTGGTAGCAGTACTATTGGTTTGTGCTGTCATATTGGGGGACTCCCATTTGATGGTAGAAATCTTTCTAGGTGACGGTTATACATTATAAATTACCCCCACTCAGGGAAATAGATTGGAGGAGAAGAGGATTTGCAGGGGTGGGTTGAAATCCCCTCCTGCCAGATCTCCACCTCAAAAAGAAGAATCTCAGCAAATGCTCTCTCCCTGAAAGAATGGAAAATACATTACAGGTTTGATTAATGGTTATTTCTCAGCAAAGCAACGTCTTGTCACATTCAGTATAGTTTCTGAAGATGCGCTACATCCTCACTGCCAGAAAGAATTGTTGATAATTTCCTGATAAGTCTCTCATGGTTTAGGCAACAAGTTGGCCAGTATCAACTGGACTGCCTCTTTCACTCTTTCTCTCTTTCTGTCTTTCCTGGGTGCCATAGTTATGATCAGGAGACTGAAACCTTTGCTTTCCCACTCTTCATCTTCTTTAGATGCAAAATGCAATTCCTTTAAACAGCAAAGTTACACTTGCCACTATACATCTTGACATCCTTGCTGTGCTGAAGTGATATTTCACAATACCGATGATCTGTTCAATAATGATATGTGTAGCACCTGAGGCTTAATTGAGTATATTTTCAGCATCTTTCTTCAGATGATGGAATAGCATTTTTGGTTGTTGAAGAACAAATGAATCTTAGTAGCTTCCACAGTGGCAGGCATTCACACACACAATGATGCGGGGACGAAGGAAGATATTGGCATAGTGATAATATCACTGGATTAGTAACCCAGAGGCACAGGCTAATACACTGGGGGACCTAGATTTAATTCCCACCATGGAAACTGGTAGAATTTATATTCAATTAATAACATCTGGAATTAAAAGGTAATTTCATTAACAGTGATCATGAAACCGTTGTTCATTGTCGTAGAAAAGCAATCTGGTTTACTCATGTCCTTTAAGGAAGGAAATCTGCCATCCTCACCTAGTCTGGTCTGTATGTGACTCCAGATCTACAGCAATGTGGTTGACTCTTAAATACCCTCTGAAAAGGCCTAGAAAGCCATTCAGTTCAAGTGCATTTATGGATAGGCAAGAAATGCTGACCTTCACAGCGATGCCCATATCTTGTGAACGAATAAATGTTTTTAAAATGTGGGATAGGTAGAATAAATAGTTCCAGCAGGGAAACTTCAAAGCAGAATTTGAAGGCATAGTAAACTTTGAAGGCATAGTATAAACTCCCATTTGAAACTTTTTATCCTATTTATCTTGGGGTTTCTCCAATCTGTTGTCAAAATTACATGGGAGATCCAGAGAACCATGCTGAAATTCTAGTTGCATTGGAGGGGGTTAGAATTTCAATCCAAGCCTTTGCTAATATTTGAGCTTCCTAAGCATTATTAGAAAAGGTATGACATTTCGAGACATCATTGTAATAGGACTTGATGCTGGGACTTTTGGGACTGGAGATTCTTGTGTTGAGTGAAATACAGTGTTCACTGGATCAAAGTCCTTTGAATCGTCAGTGGAACAGGAAAATGGTTAATAATTCACTAGTGTTATGCTTTACAGTTTGGTTCTTCAGTCTACTTCAGACTTTCATTTTAGTAAGTACCTTCAATTAAGTTAGGTGATGCAAATTGTAATCCTGTACATAATTTTATTAACTTCACCCTCTATCCTGAAGCTGTCTGGCTCCAAATACATTCCTTAAGTCAAAGGAAGACAGTGGGGGGCCAAGTCCTTTCCAGTTTCTTCTCCTAACACGAGATTGCATTCAAACAATACGCCATGAGGAGAGGGAGAGTATATGAAAATCTTGCCTTTCTCCCTACACAGATGGAAGAGTCCAACAGAATATTTTAACAACATGGACAGTGCCGTTCTTTATGAACAATTCTGCACTTTTTAAAATGTCAGTTTTCTCCACCTTCATCCAGGGTGGAGGTGTTCACAAGCCTTTCATAACTTGCCCAGGTGACCATTCATTACACATCAACTGAACAGTGGGTGCTGACAAGCTATTAAATAATAACGGCCAGTACAATACATCTTGATCCTCTCCTCCATCTGACATCATGTATATGTATTTCCAGCAAGGAGATTAATAAATAGCCGTCTGAAGCTGGATCTTTCTCTCCTCCTCAGCATAGCTACATGTTGGATAATTATAGCATTCTCGCCAGTGCCTTGAATGAGATTAACTATTGCAGCTGGACCACGCCATGTATACCTATTGGGGCATTGGAGGGTGCAGGGGATGGGGTACATAAAGAAGATCATAATAATTCACTGTCTGGCAAATACATTTTTATTCAGCGTTGACTGTGTACTTTAGCTTTCTGTTGTTGCCAAACTCTGAGACCAAATCAAATCTGGAACCTATTCATGATAATAATGGGACTTTCAAATGGCAGGAGCTATGTTCTCAGCAGATCTTGTCACCATATGACTTCCTACCAATAAATGGCAACTTCTGTTACCTGTTCTGACACACGGAACATGAGTTAGCAGCAAGGCTGAAACCCAAGAGCTGCAGGGTATGAATAGATGAGAATTCAACATAGACCAAAATTTAACAATTGTTTATTTTTTGCTTTTTTGTCCTTGATTAATATGAATGGGGAACTGTGCCATTGCAATAACTGAAAGGGTGTGGAGAAATCTTTCAGTGTTACTAACCAATCATCTATTTATGCAGTTCCCTTATTTGGTATTTTCTGTGCCTTGATCTAGTAGTGTGAAATGAAAGATGAAAAGAGGACCTGAACTATTCAGTTCATAGTTTAATTTATTGTAAAAAAAAATTAACAAAGTGTGTTTGATTGTCTGGAACTTACAGTAGTTGCACTGCTAAGAGACTAATCTTTAACTATTGTCCATGTTTGTCTAGTACAGATGTCTGTTTCCCAGTTTTGGAAGCCATACAATTTTATTTGAAGTTCTACAATATGTTCAAATACCTGCATACAAGTGTTTGCCTTGGCTCAGTGGTAGCAATTTTTCTTTAACTCCGAATATTGTGGGTAGGTTCAGGTGTCTTTCCAGAGGCCGTCACTGAGCGCTGCATTGTCACAGGTTCTATGAATGTCAAAACTGAGTCTCCAACTATCTACTCAGGGTATGTGAAAGATCCCATGGCACTATTTGATGTGGTGTTGTCCTTCAAACAAAATTACTTACACAGATTTGGTCATTTATCCTGTTGCTGTCAATGGAACCTACACAACCTAGCTGTTATTTTTGGTTACATTACCTCAGTGACTACACAATTCCATTTTCTGTGACACATTTTTCAACATTGTGAGGTCATGAAAGGTGTTATATAAACAAAAATCTTTCTTCTTTCTCCAATACAAAAATTTGTCCTGCTGATTTGTGATGATTAAAATAACCTTTAAAAACATTTAATTTTTGAAGCAGTGTCACAAGAAAATTACATTGTAAAATTCTGTCATTTAGTGTGCCGTAGAACTGAAGTAAAATGAAAGTATTTGTGGGTGGCACAAATCAAATTGCCCAAAGACATGTTTCTCTCCAAAGGCTTCATTTTGTGAAACCAGTTGCTGGGACCTGACTGGCTTACCAGATGTTCAGTCTAAAAATGCAAATGTATATCTAAAGCATAACCCAGGTCACATAGACACTTGGTGCAAGGTATTAGCAGTGTTAGCAGTTTAATTTGTGCAAAATACTGCTGCTGTTAAAGGTGTTGGGGGCTAAATTAGATAGTCCCTGAAATGGGAAAGGGTTTATGATATGTACGTGCTCAACATAATGCATGCCACAAGCCATCTTCATGCTGTCTTCTCACTATCAACTTGCTATGTGCAACCAGTGCGAATTGTGCTGTTCATTGGATGCATACATCAACACAAGCCCCAATATCATGACTTGCTAGCATTACCTCAAGCAAGATTGCACTGATTAAAGCTAACCCACACCTCTTATAGTTTGTGGAAGTGCTATCATTTGGAATAGTGCTGTACAATGGCTGGCTGTGGGAGAGAGTCTGCACCAAGGTTTTTCACCCCAGAAAGTAAAACAAAAACAGTAAAATCAGGGAAATAAGAATACTGGTGCAAATTGTTTTTTTCTTCCTATTGGGAATGCTGCACTGGAATTATTGGTGGAGGATGTGGAAAAGAGGGAGAAGGCAGAGGGAACAGACGTATATCCAAAAATTTAGCTCTTAAGGACCTGGTTGCAGGGCTGCATAAACATAAGAAGGAAATAGAAGCAGGAGTAGCTCATATGGTCTCTTGCGTCAATGCCTCCATTCAGTACAATCCCGGCTGCATGAACTTCTGCCTCCCACTTTCAATATCCCATAATTTGCTGAGCTCAAAATCTAGCCATCTCAGTCTTAAAAATACTCAACAATGGAGCATCCAAAACCCTATTAATGACATTACAAGAGAATTCCAGGGGAGTACATCAAGTGCCATATCCTACCAACTCTACCACCAACCTCAGCTGCTGATCTATTCATCACTCACTTATCAACAATCTCTAATAATAAGGACTCATATCTAACATTGATATGCTCCATCTCATACTGACTGTGTGAAGTGATGTAATTTGGTAGGAAGCATGTGGAGAGGCAATATCATTTAAAAGGTACAATTCTAAAGAGGGTGCAGGAACTTAGAGAGCTGGGGGACAAATCGCTGATGGTTTGCAGGGCAGCTTGAGAAAGTGGTTTAAAAGGCATATGCAATCCTGAGCTTTGTAGATAGAGGCATTATAGGTGGAGAACAAAAGCAAGGAAGTTATGAAGGTTGAGGATGAACCTTTACTAAATGCTGCTAATCCCTCATTGCCCTTGAGATGGTGGTTGAGCCTCCTTTATTGAATATAACTGAGGCTTACTTGGCCATTTCGGAGGAACGATGGTGATCAATCACACCATTATGGGATTGGAGTCACACATAGGCCAGACTTGGTAAGGACAGCAGATTTATTTCCCTAAAGGACATTGCTGAATCAGATGAGTTTTCACAGCAATAGTTTCATAGTGACCATTATTGATACCAGCTTTTATTTAATTTACTACATTTAAATTCCCTAGATTCTATTTTGGAATTTGAACTTGTATCTCTAAATCATCAGTCCAGGTCTCTGGATTACTAGTCCAATAACATAGCCACTGTGCTACTACATATGACTGAAGTTAGTAGACTCTCACTAAATGTTGCCACTGAAGCTGATGAATACTGATGGTGTTGGCAGAATTACCAGCTCTCACTTCTTCAATTTGTCCATTATTAACAAATGGATTGCACCTATTGAGACTGGAAGCTGTCTCCTTGACAACACAACTGATGAATGACCGTGAGCATCTTGGGTAAAGCAGTCATTTCTGGTCCCTCCACTGTGGGACTGGGGCTAGGGCCAGGAACTAAATCGATCTTGTGCTGCTATTGATTGATGCCTTGGGGACACAGCTTAAAAATAAAGGGTCTCCCATTGGGGGATGAAGAGAAATTTCTTCTCTCGGAGGATCAGGGGTCTGTGGAACTCTCTTCCCCAGAGACTGGTGGGGGCAGGGTTATTGAATAGTTTTAAGGCAGAAGAAATAGAATCTTGATTAACAAGGGAGAGAAAGGATGTCGGGGGCAGACGGGAAAGTGGAGCTGAGGCCACAGCCAGATCAGCCATGATCTTATCGAATGGTCGAACAGGTTCAATGGGCCAAATGGCTTACTACCCCTGCTCCTCTTCATAGGTCCATGTGACCCATAGTACCACCAGCATCAATCTTATTTATACAGTTACCACCTTGAAAGGGAGGTTCATATTTTGCACAGGTCAGAAGCTCCTTCACGGTCATGTTGATATAAATTGCATTCTCCACAATTTTCCTTTACAAAAAGGACTAACCACGAAGGAGCAGAAGGTAACTTCAATCTGGAATCTAGGCCAGAATAAAAAGTAGACAGTGAAAATGAAGAAGCAACAGCAGAAACACTAGTGCAGGTTGGAAAACTGGTAAGTCAAACACTTGTCCAAAATGCATTTAACAGTCTGAGATGTCCTTTGAATGACCCCTACTGTCCACAAATATCGAGGAAACTGTCATATCAAACACCTTCAGTATAAATGCCCCTCAGTATTCCTTTCATTATTAATGTCTATCTTTGGTCATTGTGCAGTACACTACACAACAGAATGTGCACTGCCTATTCGCCAGTGTCAAACTGTTGGTGCAGTTTCATTTGTTGGAAACCCGATGAATGGGTAATTATGGTGAACCTGTCTGTGTTTACACTTGGTGCATTAGGTTCCAGCAGAAAGCTGTGTTCATAAACCGCCCTGCAGGTGAATAAGGTTTATTGAATAAATTGAGTATTGTATAATTGGCTTCGGTGTTTTGCAATGAAGCAGGCCGTCAGTGCCTTGCTTCATGTACCTCCTGTCTAATGTTCTCCGCGTGGAATGGTCGCTTGTGTTTAGATTGGCTACAGAATTCCATTTACAGCCTGTTTTCAATTCAAAAACACTGGTCCTTACAGGGCAGTGCATTTCCTAATGTTTTTCTGATAGCAGTTACAGGATACCATTGAGTTAGTTAGAGGATTTAGTGTTATTTCGTTACCATTGACGAACAGACTGTATTGGAAAAATACCTCAGGGCTCTTTTTGTCCAGAATAAAAATAATCTAGTGGGCAAAGTAGTAGGGAGGAGATCTTTTGGTGCAATGGTAACATCTCTACCTCCGTAGGTGGGAGAGGTGAGTTGCAATTTTTTTTTATCCGTATAAGGGCAAAATGGCAGGTGGTATGCTCCTCTTGCCAGATGAGGGCAATCTAGTCTCCCTGACAACTTTGTCTGCAGGAAGTGTGTCCTGTTGCAGTTCCTCACAGACCGCACTGTTCGGTTGGAGCGGCAGGTGGATGCACTGCGGAGCATACAGGAGGCAGAGAGTGTGATAGACACTAGTTACAGGGAAGTTATCACACCACAGGTTCAGGTAGATGGGTGACTGCCAGGAGAGGCAGGCAGGTGGTGCAGGAGTCTCCTGTGTCTATTCCCCTTTCAAACAGGTATATCATTTTGGATGCTGTTCAGGGAGATAGCCTGTCAGGGGGAGATACCAGCAGTAGCCAGGCCTGTGACACCACAGCTGGTTTTGCTGTGGGACAGGGTCGGGCAAAGAGCAAGCGAGCAGTAGTAATAGGGGACTCGCTAGTTAGAGGCACGGACAGGCATTTCTGTGGCCGCAATCGAGACTCCAGGATGGTGTGTTGCCTCCCTGGTGCCAGGGTCAAGGACGTCTCTGAGTGATTGCAGGACATTCTTAAGGGGGAGGGTGAGCAGCCAGAGGTCGTTGTACATATTGGTACCAACGACATAGGTAGGAAAAGGGATGGGGTCCTGAAATGTGAATATAGAGAGTTGGGCAGAAGGCTAACGTGCAGGACCTCGAAGGTAGTAATTTCAGGACTACTACCGGTGCCACGTGCTAGTGAGAGTAGGATTAGGAGGATTAGGCAGATGAATGCCTGGCTTGAGAGCTGGTGCAGGGGGCAGGGATTTAGATTTTTGGATCATTGGGATCTTTTCTGGGGAAGGGCTGATGTGTTCAAGAGGGGTGGGTTACATTTGAACTGGAGGGGCACTAACATCCTGGCGGGGAGATATGCTAAAGCCACTCGGGAGGGTTTAAACTAGTTTGGCAGGAGGGTGGGATCCAAAGCAGTAGGGAGACAGAAGAGAAGTTTGAGGACAGCACGGAGGTTAAAGAGAGCACATTAATTAGTAAAGGCAGTGTCGGTAATCCTAGTACCAGACAGATCAGACAGAAGCAAGACAGAGAGCAAGGGAAGTCCAGATTAAACTGCATTTATTTCCATGCAAGAGGCCTGGCGGGCAAGGCAGATGAACTCAGGGAATTGATGGGTACGTGGGACTGGAATATTATAGCAATTACTGAAACATGGCTAAGGGAGGGACAGGACTGGCAGCTCAATGTTCCAGGGTACAGATGCTATAGGAAAGATAAAACAGGAGGTAAGAGAGGAGGGGGAGTTGCACTTTTGATTAAGGAAAGCATCACAGCCGTACTGAGAGGGGATATATCAGAGGGTTCGGCCACTGAGTCTATATGGGTAGAACTGAGAAATAAGAAGGGGGAAATCACATTGATAGGGTTATACTATAGGCCCCCAAATAGTCAGCGGGAAATTGAGGAGCAAATATGTAAGGAGATTACAGATAGCTCCAAGAAAAATAGGGTGGTAATAGTCGGAGATTTTAATTTTCCCAACATTGATTGGGACAGCCATAGTATTAGAGGGTTGGGTGGAGAGAAATTTATTGAGTGTATTCTGGAGGAATTTCTCATTCAGTATGTGGATGGCCCAACTAGAGAGGGGGCAAAACTTGACCACCTCTTGGGAAATAAGGAAGGGCAGGTGACAGAAGTGTTAGTGAGGGATCACTTTGGGACCAGTGACCATAATTCTATTAGTTTTAAGATAGCTATGGATAATGATAGATCTGTCCCAAAAGTTAAAGTTCTAAATTGGGGCAAGGCCAATTTTGATGGTATCAGGCAGGAACTTTCAAAAGTTAATTGGGGGAGTCTGTGGGAAGGCAAAGGGACGTCTGGTAAGTGGCACGCTTTCAAAAATGTGTTAACCAGGGTTCAGGGTAAACACATTCCTCTTAGAGTGAAGGGCAAGGCTGGCAGAAGTCGGGAACCCTGGATGACCCGGGCTATTAAGGCCCTGGTCAAGAAAAAGAAAGAGGCACATAACATGCATAGGCAGCTGGGATCAAGTGAATCTCTTGAAGAGTATAGGGGGTGTAGAAGTAGAGTTAAGAGAGAAATCAGGAGGGCAAAAAGGGGACATGAAATTGTTTTGGCAGATAAGGCAAAGGAGAATCCAAAGAGCTTCTACAAATACATAAAGGGCAAAAGAGGAACAAGGGAGAGAGTAGGGCCTCTTACGGATCAACAAGGTAATCTATGTGTGGATCCACAAGAGATGGGTGAGATCCTAAATGAATATTTCTCATCAGTATTTACTGTTGAGAAAAGCATGGATGTTAGGGAACTTGGGGAATTAAATATTGATGTCTTGAGGAGTGTACATGTTACAGAGAAGGACGTGCTGGAAGTCTTAAAGAGAATCCAGGTAGATAAATCTGCAGGGCCTGATGAGGTATATCCCAGGACGTTGTGGGAGGCTAGGGAGGAAATTGCGGGTCCCCTAGCCGAGATATTTGAATCATCGATTGTCACGGGTGAGGTGGCTGAAGATTGGAGAGTGGCAAATGTTGTGCCTTTGTTTAAAAACAGGGCTGCAGGGAAAAGCCTGGGAACTACAGGCCAGTTAGCCTCACATCTGTGGTGGGTAAATTGCTGCAAGGTATTTTGAGAGACAGGATCTACAGGCATTTAGAGATGCAAGGACTGATTAGGGATAGTCAGCATGGCTTTGTGAGTGGAAAATCATGTCTCACAAATTTGATTGAGTTTTTTGAAGGGGTAACCAAGAAGGTAGATGAGGGCAGTGCAGTTGATGTTGTCTACATGGACTTTAGTAAGGCCTTTGACAAGGTACCGCATGGTAGGTTGTTGCATAAAGTTCAATCTCATGGGATCCAGGGTGAGGTATCTAAAATGGATACAAAATTGGCTTCTTGACAGGAGCCAGAGGGTGGTTGTAGAGAGTTGTTTTTCAAACTGGAGGCCTGCGACCAGCGGTGTGCCTCAGAGATCAGTGCTGGGCCCACTGTTATTTGTCATTTATATTAATGATTTGGATGAGAATATAGGGGGCATGGTTAGTAAGTTTGCAGATGACACCAAGATTGGTGACATGGTGGACAGTGAGGAAGGTTATCTCCAATTGCAGTGGGATCTTGATCAATTGGGCCAGTGGGCTGACGAATGGCAGATGGAGTTTAATTTAGACAAATGCGAGGTGATGCATTTTGGTAGATTGAACCAGGGCAGGACTTACTCAGTTAATGGTAGGGCGTTGGGGAGAGTTACAGAACAAAGAGATCTAGGGGTACATGTTCATAGCTCCTTGAAAGTGGAGTCACAGGTGGACAGAGTGGTGAAGAAGGTATTCGGCATGCTTGGTTTCATCGGTCAGAATATTGAATACAGGAGTTGGGACGTCTTGTTGAAGTTGTAAAAGACATTGGTAAGGCCACACTTGGAATACTGTGTGCAATTCTGGTCACCCTATTGTAGAAAGGATATTATTAAACTAGAAAGAGTGCAGAAAAGATTTACTAGGATGCTACCGGGACTTGATGGATTGAGTTATAAGGAGAGGCTGAATAGACTGGGACTTTTTTCTCTGGAGCGTAGGAGGCTGAGGGGTGACCTTATAGAGGTCTATAAAATAATGAGGGGCATAGACAAGGTAGATAGTCAATATCTTTTCCCAAAGGTAGGGGAGTCTAAAACTAGAGGGCATAGGTTTAAGGTGAGAGGGGAGAGATACAAAAGTGTCCAGAGGAGCAATTTTTTCACACAGGGTGGTGAGTGTCTGGAACAAGCTGCCAGAGGTAGTAGTGGACGCGGGTACAATTTTATCTTTTAAAAAGCATTTAGATAGTTACATGGGCACGATGAGTATAGAGAGATATGGGCCAAATGCGGGCAATTGGAATTAGTTTAGGGGTTTAAAAAAAAAAGGGCGGCATGGACAAGTTGGGCTGAAGGGCCTTTTTCCATACTGTAAACCTCTATGACTCTGTATCTGAAGCTCTGGTTTCAAGTCCCACTTCAAGGTTTGATGGCTGTGGAAGGTGGGTCATAAGGTGGCCAAACAACTTGACTATCAGTCTGTAAGCCCTGCCAATATGCCTGAAGGTAGCCGGTAAGAGTGGAAGTGTTTCCTAGTCAGCCATGCTACAGAAGGGGGAGATACCAGCAGTTGCCAAGCAGAATCATGGAGCGATCCAATGGAAGTCCATCATTCCCAGTGCCCATTAGGGCATGGTACCTGAAAGAGAAGGAAAGTAGTAAGAGATATTTCTCACTCACTTCCAGCTTTCCTACAATTGCCAAATATGTAGAGATTTCTACACCATTTAATTCAATGACACATCCTGGCTCGCTCCCATTTTTCCCAGTCTGTGTGCTTAAACTGCCTAAAAAATATTTCACTAAAATGAGAAGGAACCGAAGAACCAGCTAAAAGATAGAGAAACCACAGAAAACCCACTGTTTAGAGTGGACAATCCCTGCTGAAGGAAGAAGGTACCGCCACTGGCACCATGATTATTAATGTTAAAAGGATTTGGAGATTGCAGCTATTATATAGTGAATAGTGGGGGCTTGGATGTGATTACAAGATAGTGGTCGATGTTATAAATTGTAACGCTATGAGCTAAGCTTTGAGTTTCGATGTCTGTCCAAGTAATTGCTATTTACTCTGATGCAAATAAATTTTCCTGTCACCTCGGAGCAGAAGCTTAGTTTGAATTCTCTCCAACTCGTTTGTTTTTGGATTTGCTTTGCTCTGATTCATTGATGGGAACAGAAGGCGCTCCTGAAATCGAAACATCGACTCGCACCACTGTGCTCTCTATAGACTTTTAATCAGCACACTACACCTGATCTGTTATTTGCTCATTCCACTGAAATTTTCAGCATGTTGGGAACATTTCTCAGCAAGGAACATTTAAAATCAGTCTGGTTCAGTACATCAACAAATATATTTACTGCAATGTAAATTATCATGGGCCAGGTTGATTTTCTGGAAAACCATTCTCTGAAAATAAATGTCATTTATTCATTAAATCTAACGGTATTTAAAGGAGAAAATTTCAAGGTAAAGTACATTTTAATTTTTCTGTACTAAAGGACAAACCTATTTTATGCTCATCCCTTTCTAACTCATGATTAGTTAAGTTATTTTCTCATTATCTCCTTGATTACGCTATTATTCTCTTTACCACACTTATTGAGGTATTATTATCTCATTGACTTTGAAGTATTTTAATTTTCTTCCTGGCAATGTAAACAACAATTTCCAGTGAATTGAAGTGGGATTCAGTTAATCAGAATTGAAAGAAAGGAAGGGGTGTTTTCAATGTAAATTGCCCACCAATCTGGTCAAGGTTAAAAAAGGACTTGATAGAGATATTGAAAATTAAAGTTAATTTGACATCATCCTTGAATCTGTCATTTCAATTCTCTGCATTATGGCAAAGGAAACTATCCAGCCACCAATTCATGAATTAATGCATGCTGGATGATGACTTTGACTGCGCCTGAAGAGATCTTAGCATTATCGCATAAATCCCTCAACTTTATCCCAAAAATGCCTCTTAACCTCGAACACAAATAGACATCCCTAATTTGGTGGTTTGGTAGTACAGAACTTGACTATTGCTGAAGAGACACGTTGTCAAAACTTTTCATCTTGCACTCATCAGGATTATTCATAAAAATACCAAATGTAAAGGGAACAACAACTTGTACTGCATGAGAAGAGAGTGCTGATTGGTTGGCAAGTGGACTCTAATTGGTGTCTTAGCCAATTGGCATGCCTCTACCAATCAGAGTCCACTTGCAAACCAATTAACATTCTCTTCTCATGCAGTATAAATTGTTGTTCCTTTACATTTTGTATTCTTGCATATTGTCCTGATGAGTGCAAGATGAAAAATTCCGACAAGTTGTGACTTTTTTCAGTACTATCTGTATTTTACAGCTATGGCCTATGTTAGGAAAGGTCTAGCAGGTGAAGTTGCTATTAGATATCAGGAAGCAATGTGGTGAACTGGTCAATTCTGAGCCCCAACTGGCAATGTAAATCACACTTCGAAGCAACTTAGATATTCTCATAGTAAGCTAGGCTTTATTTCCTACATCTTTGATCTATCAGTTGAAAGGTTCACAAAGATGAAATGTAGCATTTGCTCACTTCCCTCACCAAAAAAAACCCTGAACAAAATTACTATCATACAAGATGTAATATATTATGAATTGTAATGATCAACTATAGGTTTAATATTTCAATATCCAATTGTATGGGGCCTTGTTAAGCCCAGACCTGAAGTACTCGATACAGTTTTAGGTGCCATACAGTTATACTTGCCTTAGAGGGTTGCAATGAAATTTACTCAGTTTATTCCTGAGATGGTAAGGTTGTCTTACAAGAGGCATTGAGTAGTATCAGTCTATCCTTTGGCTTCTAGGCCTTTTGGCTCAGATCAAATGTCAGATCAACCCCAAGATCAGGTGCAATTCCTTTTTTTGCCAGCTTGGGCCTTGTTGTCTCTTTTGTGGGGACCATGAACTGGAATCAATTTGAATTTTGAATTGGTTTTTGGAGCAAGCAAGGAGATCGATTGCCTTATTCGCTCTGCTCATTGGTTGTGTAACTTTAAGAATGGAGTTTTGCTTTTAGAGTTTAGAAGAATGAGAGATTTCCTGGAAGCATAAGATTTGTAGAAGCTTGATAGAATGGATACTGAGAGATTGTGTTCCCTGGGTGAACAGTCTAGAACTAAGGGCATAGGCTTAGGATAATAGGTTGGCCATTTAGGACTGCAATGAGAAGTAATTTCTTCACTCAGAGGATTGTGAATCTTTGTAATTATCCACCCCAGAGGTCTGTGGCTGCTCAGTTCTTGAGTATATTCAGGGCTAAAATTGACAGATTATTTTACTCTGTCAAGGAATATCGGGATCAGTTTAGCAAGTGAAGTTGAGCTCAAAGTTCAGCCATGACCTTAGTGAAAGGAGGAACAGGTACAATGGGCTGCATGGCCTACTTTTGCTCCTATTTCATGTTCTTAGTTTGACATTCCAGTCAGAACATTATTACCGCACAATAATTGATCACTGATTTCACCCATGACATCACTGTCAAAGGAAAATGGGCATACATTAACACGATTGAGCCTAAGAGGATGGGAGGTTGAGGTGGGGGTGGGGTGCTGTCGGTGGGGGAAGTTAGTAATAGAATAAAGACACTTGGACTAACAGCAGAGTTGCCTTTTCTCACTCCAGACTTTGTTCTTAAAAATCCAGGGAAAACACCAAGTACTCTCTCAATTGCTCTCTGAAGGAAACATACATAATATTACAGACCATGCAAACATACAAAATAGGAGTACAAGGAGGCCACTCAGCCACTGAGCCTGCTCCACCATTCAATAAGATCATGGCTGATTTGTTTGTGTCTCAAATTCCACATTCCCATCTACCCCCAGTAATCTTTGATTCCCTTGCCTAGTAAGGTCAAAGGGCCTTTTACAGTGTTGTCGACCTCTACCATGTACCTCCACCTTAAAAATATTCAATGACCCCAGCTCCACCCCCTTCTGAGCGAGAGAGTTCCGAAGTGGCATAAAGCTAAAAAGAAATCCTCATCTCTGTCCTAAAAGTGCTCCCCTAATTTTAAAACCGTGCCCCCTATTTCTGGACTCACCCACACAAGGAAACATCATTCCTGTATCCACCTTATCAAGACCATTCAGGATATAATTCATATAACTGATATTTCAATTGAGACCAAAGATCCATGCCTGTGTTTATACTCCACACATGCCTCCTCCATCACTCTGGTTCATCTCGATGGTTTCTGTGTTGCATATTCTCCTACAATTGCAATGGTCTGACATTGAAACCATAGGCATCAATGAAGGTCCATGTTTAATTCCCATCTTGTTCTGAATTAACTGATCTTGGCTGGACTGGCAGCAGGGCCGTGCAACTGACCGCAATGCTCTGAGCTAAGGAGAAAAAGAAATCGGCCTGGTAATATTCACTGTGATGTGGAGATGCCGGCGTTGGACTGGGGTAAACATTGTAAAAAGCCTCACAACACCAGGTTAAAGTCCAACAGGTTTATTTGGTATCACTAGCTTTCGGGGCGCTGCTCCTTCATCAGGTAAGTGGGAGTTCTGTTCACAAACAGGGCATATAAAGATACAAACTCAATTTACAAAATAATGGTTGGAATGCGAGTCTTTACAGGTAATCAAGTCTTAAAGGTACAGACAATGTGAGTGGAGAGAGGGTTAAGCACAGGTTAAAGAGATGTGTATTGTCTCCGGCCAGGACAGTTAGTGAGATTTTGCAAGCCCAGGCAAGTCGTGGGGGGTTACAGATAGTGTAACATGAACCCAAGATCCCGGTTGAGGCCGTCCTCATGTGTGCGGAACTTGGCTATCAGTTTCTGCTCAGCGACTCTGCATTGTTGTGTGTCATGAAGGCCACCTTGGAGAACACTTACCCGAAGATCAGAGGCCGAATGCCCGTGACCGCTGAAGTGTTCCCCAACAGGAAGAGAACACTCTTGCCTGGTGATTGTCGAGCGGTGTTCATTCATCTGTTGTTGTAGTGTCTGCATGGTCTCCCCAATGTACCATGCCTCGGGACATCCTTTCCTGCAGCGTATCAGGTAGACAACATTGGCCGAGTTGCAAGTGTATGTACCGTGTACCTGGTGGATGGTGTTCTCACGTGAGATGATGGCATCTGTGTCGATGATCCGGCACATCTTGCAGAGGTTGCTGTGACATGGTTGTGTGGTGTCGTGGTCACTGTTCTCCTGAAGGCTGGGTAGTTTACTGCAGACAATGGTCTGTTTGAGGTTGTGCGGTTGTTTGAAGGCAAGAAGTGGAGGTGTGGGGATGGCCTTGGCGAGATGTTCGTCTTCATCAATGACATGTTGAAGGCTCCGGAGAAGATGTCGTAGCTTCTCCGCTCCGGGGAAGTACTGGACGACGAAGGGTACTCTGTCTGCTGTGTCCCATGTTTGTCTTCAGAGGAGGTCGGTGCGGTTTTTCATTGTGGCGCATCAGAACTGTCGATCGATGAGGCGAGCGCCATATCCTGTTCTTATGAGGGCATCTTTCAGCATCTGGAGGTGTCTGTTGCGATCCTCCTCATCTGAGCAGATCCTGTGTATACGGAGGGCTTGTCCGTAGGGGATGGCTTCTTTAACGTGTTTAGGTTGGAAGCTGGAGAAGTGGAGCATCGTGAGGTTATCCGTGGGCTTGCGATACAGTGAAGTGCTGACGTGACTGTCCTTGATGGAGATGCGTGTGTCCAGGAATGCAACCGATTCCGGAGAGTAGTCCATGGTGAGTCTGATGGTGGGATGGAACTTGTTGATGTCATCATATAGTTGTTCGCCGTGAAACAAAGGAAGAAAATGTCATCGATGTATCTCATAGAATCATAGAAACCCTACAGTGCAGAAGGAGGCCATTCGGCCCATCGAGTCTGCACCGACCACAATCCCACCCAGGCCCTACCCCCACATATTTTGCCCACTAATCCTTCTAACCTACACATCCCAGGACTCTAAGGGGCAATTTTTTTAACCTGGCCAATCAACCTAACCCGCACATCTTTGGACTGTGGGAGGAAACCGGAGCACCCGGAGGAAACCCACACAGACACGAGGAGAATGTGCAAACTCCACACAGACAGTGACCCGAGCCGGGAATCGAACCCGGGACCCTGGAGCTGTGAAGCAGCAGTGCTAACCACTGTGATACCGTGCCGCCCTAAACCTGTATCTAGTGTATAGCATCGGTTGAAGGACCTGTGCAGAGACAAGGCCTTGTTCAAACCTGTGCATGAAGATGTTGGCATATTGAGGTGCAAATTTGGTCCCCATGGCTGTTCCATGTGTCTGGATGAAGAACTGGTTGTTGAAGGTGAAGACCTTGTGGTCCAGGATGAAGCGGATGAGTTGTAAAATTGTATCTGGAGATTGGCAGTTGTCGGCATTGAGTACTGAGGCAGTTGCAGCAATTGTTGTGGGGGATGCTGGTGTAGAGTGCCTAGACATCCATTGTGAGAAGGAGTGCTCCTGCTTCAATTGCTCCATGTGTGCTGAGTTTCTGTAGGAGGTCCGTAGTGTCGCGACAAAAGCTGGGGGTTCTTTGTACAATGGGTTTCAGGATGCTCTCGACGTAGCCGGAGAGGTTCTCGCACAGGTTTCCATTACCCGATATGATGGGACGGCCGGGTGTGTTTGCCTTGTGTATCTTCGGGAGGCAGTAGAGATCTCCAACACGGGGAGTACGTGGGATGAGAGCACGGAGGGTGCTCTGAAGGTCCAGATCAAAGGTCTTGATCAGTCTGTTGAGTTGACAGGTGTGTTCTTTGGTCGGATCTGCGGGTAACTGTCTGTGGTGTTCCTCGTTGTTCAGTTGTCGGTACACTTCTTTGCAGTAATCCGTTCTGTTCAGTATGACGATGGCCCCTCCTTTGTCTGCTGGTTTGATGACAATGTTGCGGTTGGTCTTGAGAGTGCGGATGGCGTTGCGTTGTGCTTGGGTGATGTTCGGGGCTGTCTTGTGAGTGCGGTTGATGAATCTGGTGTTGACGCACCTCCTGATGGCTTGGGCATACATGTCAAGTCGAGGGCAACGGCCTTCCGGAGGAGTCCAATTCGACTCGTTCCGCACACATGAGGACGGCCTCAACCGGGATCTTGGGTTCATGTCACACTATCTGTAACCACCACAACTTGCCTGGGCTTGTAAAATTTCACTAACTGCCCTGGCTGGAGACAATACACATCTCTTTAACCTGTGCTTAACCCTCTCTCCACTCACATTGTCTGTACCTTTAAGACTTGATTACCTGTAAAGACTCGCATTCCAACCATTATTTTGTAAATTGAGTTTGTGTCTTTATATGCCCTTTTCTTTTATAGTGAACACAGTGAACAGAACTCCCACTTACCTGATGAAGGAGCAGCACTCCGAAAGCTAGTCCTACCAAATAAATCTGTTGGGCATTCACTGTCTCAGATCATATGCAGAATGGCCACTTGAGCAACCCAGTGGGGAGCTGCCAGGAGCCACGGGGAGAACCATATCCTAGTCAATGTCCATGCCAGAAGCAGGCATGAAGAAAACTGAGAACAATATAAGCCTGGAAATCACTGTTGCCACAATTAGTGGACGAACATTTGATGCATCGACGTGATGACAGTCTTTTGCAATTTAACGCAGGCTGATCATTTTTAAAGAATGTTAACACACAAATGGATTGCATATGAAGGTGTTAGGCATCCATCCATTTATATCATCAATGGTAATTTCTAGGCTATTTATTTTAAAACTAACAACACAATTTGTGAAATCTGAAACATGGAAAAAACACAGCAAACTAAATGTTGGAGATTTTTATATATCGGTTTTCTATCAAATACTTGGGCAGTAATTTTCTTTATCTTTTAGCATTGACCTCTATCTCTCTCCTGACAGCCATTTGAGGTTGAACCATACTACACATAATCTCGGTGTCATATTTGACTGAGATGAATTTACACCACATTGGGGCAGCACAGTGGTTAGCACTGCTGCCTCACAGCTCCAAGGACCCGGGTTCACTTCTGGCCTTGGTTAACTGTGTGGAGTTTGCACATTCCCGTCGTGTCTGCGTGGGTTTCCTCCGAGTGTTCCGGTTTCCTCCCACAGTCCAAA
This sequence comes from Mustelus asterias, assembly GCF_964213995.1. NCBI lineage: Eukaryota > Metazoa > Chordata > Chondrichthyes > Carcharhiniformes > Triakidae > Mustelus > Mustelus asterias. Next base: position 114,067,155 of record NC_135807.1, on the reverse strand, counting down.
GATGTGCAGGTTAGGTGGATTGACCGTGCTAAATTGCCCCTTAGTGTCCCAAGATGTGTAGGTTAGGAGGATTAGCCATGGGAAATGCATGGGATTATGGGGATAGGGCAGGCAGACGGCCTGGGTAAGATACTCTGAGTCAGTGCAGACTCGATGGGCTGAATGGCTCCTTCTGCACTGTTGGAATTCTATGATTCTATTCTATGATTCTATATCCACGCCATCACTAAGACTGCACATTTCTACCTCCATAACATTGCCCAATTATTCTGCTCCTGCTTCACTTCTATTGTTACTGAAACTCTCATCCATGTCTTTGTTACTTCCAGCCTTGGGTTTTATACTGTACTATTTACAGGCCTCCCATATCCTAGTCTCCTTAAACTTAAGGTTATCCAAATCTCTGTTGTCTGCGTCCTAACTCGCAATGAATTCCTTTCATCCATTAGCCCTATGTTCAATAACTTACGCTGGTTACCATTTAAGCACTGCCTTGATTTTTAAATTCTCACACTTGTTTTCAAATCATTTCGTATCTCTGCAACCTCCTCCAGCTTACAAACCTCTGAGATCTCTGTTTTCATCTAATTCCAGCATCTTCACTAGCCAGGAGTTTAGCTGCTCCATCGTAGGTGGCCATTCATACAGATCCCTGGGCCCTCAACCCTGGATTACCCTCCAACACCTTTCCAGCTCACTTTCCTCTTTTGAGGCACTCCTTAAAACCTACCACATTGACCAAGCTTGTGTTCATCAGCCCGAATACCTCCCTTATGTGGTTCAACATCAAATTTTATTTTACAATTCCTTTGGAACAGCTAATGACATTTAAGGAGCTATATAAATGCAAGTTGTTGTTGCTTATTTCTGATACTTCAAAGGAGCATGGTCTAACTAAAATAAGTGTTTAGCAAGGTTTATTTAAATTTGCGAGGAGGCAGAATCAAGAGAACTGTGTGTCACTTTTGTCATGCTGTCACTCACCATCCTGACTTGGAAATATATTGCTATTCCTTCACTATTACTGGGTCAAAATTCTGTAACTCCCTCCCTAACAGCACTGTGGGTATACCTACACCCATACCAGTTTAAGAAGGCAGCTCACTACTGCCTTCTCAAGGACATTTATGGACAATAAATGCAGCCTAGCCAGCAATGCCCACATCCTGTTAAATTCTTTTTTTAAATTATGTGCAGGCAGCACATTGACTTATTTATTTTGGCTGAGAGAGGTAGTTTTACAGCCTGGACTAAATATTACTTCAGTGGAAGTAGGAAACAGCTCAGGTGGCATTGAACAAAAAAAAACTTGTTACACAAGTGCCACCTACTGATACTGTGGCATTTGTTAAAATGAAATGCAAGAAAGCAGCTACAATTACCTATGTGTGAAACTCTCCAAAGACTGCTAAATATATTCGTTCATTCAGTCAAATGGAAGTTCTACATAAGTCATATGTACTGGATACACGAGAATAATGATTCTTGACATTTGTTATAAACCTTGCTATTAAACAATTCAGCTGTCTTCTTCCGTATATTTGGATACATAGGAATAGGAGTAAGCCGTTTGGCCCCTCAAATCTATTTCGCCAATTCATTGGTTAATGACTGATCCATATCTCAACCACATTTATCCACCCACCTCTACTTTCTCAGGAGGCTAAGGGAATTCAGCACGTCCGCTATGACTCTCACCAACTTTTACTGATGCACCATCGAAAGCATCCTTCCTGGATTATCACAGCTTGGTATAGCTCCTGCTCTATCCAAGACCGCAAAAAAACTACAAAGGGTCATGAAAATAGCCCAGTCCATCACGCAAACCAGCCTCCCATCCATTGATTCTGTCTACACTTTCCCTGCCTCGGAAAAGCACAGTAAGAAGTCTCACAACACCAGGTTAAAATCCAACAGGTTTATTTGGAAAAGCAGCTAGCATAATCAAGGACCCCCCACACCCTGGCATACTCTCTCCCACCTTCGTCCGTCGGGGAAAAGGATACAAAAGTCTGAGGTCACATACTAACTGACTCGAGAACAGCTTCTTCCCTGCTCTTGTCAGACTTTTGAATGCTATCTTTCTACCTTGCTACTTTTTTGATCTTTCTCAGCCCCCTGGCTATGACTGTAACACTACAATCTGCACCTTCTCCTTTCCTCCTCTATGTTTTGTCTGTATAGCGCACAAGAAACAATACTAATACAGATGGCAATAATAAATCAAATCAAATTTCCTTGATCACTGATTACGTTGTACGAACAAATCTCAGTTAGCTTTCAGACATTTATGGCTTTAGAGAAAAGTGTATGCAGAAGGAAGGCTTTGTGCATGATGGTTATTCCTGCATTGGGAATCTTGTTACTCCAGTTACTCCAATTTTTCAGTCTTTTATTCTAACTTGTTAAACGATGCCATCCAGCTATCTTGCCATGGAGGTGACAGAGCGAGAATAAACAATGGTAGTGTAGTAGATATAATTTATCTGGATTTTCAAAAGGTCTTTAATAAGATTTTTCATAATAGATTAATAATTAATAACAGAGAATGCCAAGTCAGGAGACAAGTTGCAGAATGGATTGCCAGCTGACTTCTAGACAGAAAGCAAGAGTAGGAATAAAGACTGGTTATTCAGAATGCTGGAAGATGGAAAATGGTTTTCCACAAGAATCCGTACTGGGACCACAGCCGCTCACAATTTTGCACTTTGGGATTAAAAACTTGTATTGACCCTTGGTTAGAAAACACTCAAATTACTGCGTGTCGTGCTGGTTGCCATATTATAAAAAAGATATTGAGGCAATGGAGAGGATGCAGAGTAAATTTATAAGGATGGAACCAGTTTTGCAGAGAGTATAGACATCCTTTAGTCTGTTGCAACAGGTGTAAACTGCAGAAAACTTTGCTTGATTGACAGCCTTTTCTCTTAGATCTATTTTGCCAATTGCACTTTGTTTATTTACACAGGATGAAAAGGTATCAAACGCTTATAGTTTCTATTATTGAAACTTTAAAGATCTGGTTGATTGAAACTTTGATAGTGTTGCAATAATAGCAGTTCTTTTAAAGAAAGTTATGATTTTTTAAAAAGTTTTTCTACACATGCCGTTGTCATAACCGAGTTCCTTAGTTCTGTACAAAGGTATACTGGGTGAATAGGCAAGGGTGTACTAAGAGTTGATACGAATGGAGCGTGGAGTGGGTGGAGCTAAGGAGTTAAGGCTAGAGGGCCCAATATTGAATAAAATTACTGGGTTGAATTCTCAGAGGACTCAACGGACCTTTAAACCAGCCCGCATTGGCATGGCTACCTCTGAACTATTCACAAGGGAAGCAGGCCCCACTCCAGCATGACCCCTTGCCCAAAGGGAATATTGTGCTTCCACCAAACAGGAAAATTTCCTTTTTGTTTGGTACCTTTTGGTACTTTGTTCCTAATCAAAAAGCCAATTAAGTCCAATCAGAGTCCCCACGTGAGGAACAAACCAGATCCAAGCTGATAAGACTGGATATACATCCCATCTTGGGCTCGATTCACCAAGATCCAAGGTGGCAGGATGAGACATTACACCCTCTCCAGGGCTTGATCTGAGCTTCCTCATAGCTAAAAGGCCCAGATGGCTTTGAAATTGCATCAGGTGTAGCCGCAGTTTAACCTCATTGGCTACCCTAGGTGCTTACACTTGATCTTAGATCCAGAAGGAAAATTTCCTGAATCCTGCTACCCACCTCGAACATGAAAATCCAGTCTTATAAACTCTGGTTTGATCCTGGTGGATCTGTGTTGCATTGCCTTCAAGGACAATGTATCTTTTTGGAGACCAAAAACAGAAAAAGCTGACAATGTTCAGGCGTCATCTGTGGAGAGAGAAACAGAGCTAACCTTTCAGGTTGATGGCCTGTCATCAGAAACGGGAAAAGTTAGAGATGTTTTGAGCAAGGGGTGGGTGGGGCAAGGACAAAGTAAAGGCCTGTGATAGGATGGAAAGTAGGGGTGATTGATTGACAGAAAAGTTCATCTTCCAGAGCTAAAGGGAATGGTGATGGTGCAAAAAAATAAATAAATAAGCAAAAGATGTGTCTGGAGTCGGTGTACTGCTGACTGAAAGTGAAAATAGAAGAAAAACTGACACATTCAAAGAAAGGGAAACAAAATAGGTAGACAGAGTTTTTAGGCAGAAATTGTGTTTGGTCTCCCGAGTGTAGAGGAGACCACATTGTGGACAGTAAATACTGCAGGCTATAATTAAAGAATTTACATATGCTTCACCTGGAAGGAGTGTTTGAGATCATGGATAGTGAGGAAAGAGGAAGTAAAAGGATATTACATCTAGGGACCGGATTTTACCATCGCATTGGTAAATTTGGTAAAATCGGGCATGGGGTGAGTAGTGTGATCCGCGCCCACCTCCGCACCGGTTCCCCCTTTACCGAGGCCCGGAAATAGCCGCGATTTGGACCGCACCCAAAATGGGTGCGACGGCGATTTAAATGCATTTGAATGCATTTAAATTGATTTAATGGGCTGCATGACCAACTTTACCAGCACTTCCCCCTTTACCACCACGTTCGCCCATCCAGAGTTGGCGCAAAACAGACATGCTCCATAAAAGTCTGATTTGGGCGCTCCAGTTAGTGAGGAGGTAGGTGCCAAGCGTCCGACGGCTCTCTACTTGAGATCAGTTGGTGGGGAGGGAGGTCCGCTGCCACTCTGCCTATGATCAGTGGGGGGGAAGGGGGAGGGACCCACGATTGGTCTGGGCAGCAGGGGGGTGGGGGGGGAATAAGGTGGGAATGGGGCAATGTCTGTGGGGGCCAGGTGGAGGCATTATCCGGCCCAGAAAGGATGTGGCAGGGGAGCTGCTTTCTATCATTTTTTTTTCTGTGCATGCGCAGTGGAGGTGCCGATCGGAGCTGCAGGGTTTTGGGCGTGTTAAGCCCCACCCACAGGCTTCTGCAACGTGATTCAGACTCGCTGATAATTCTTCAGGCAGAGTGCATATCGGGGCACCTGAGAACGGGTCTAAAAGTGGGATCTGAAACACTCTCAGTTTCAAGTCCGCCCAGTACTTAGAATCAAAATGGTAAAATAGGACCCCTACTGTTTTGCATGGAAAGGTGCCTTGGGAAGGGGAAAGGGTCTCAAGGGTGATGGAGGGGTGAACCAGTGTACCACAGAGGGAACAGTCTCTTTGGAATGTAGAAAGTCGAGGGAAGGGAAGATAGGTTTGGTTGTGGCATCACACTGGAGGTGGAAAGAATCATGGAAAATGATCTGTTGAATACAGAGGCTGGCTGGGTAGAAAGTGAGTATGTATTGAGTTGGGATAAAGACATAGGGGCATATGTTGAATAAAGGGATAACATCAGGAACACCTGATAGCGGTCTGGGAGAATGGAATGGAGTCCTTACAGATCACATTATGTTTTATACAATTGATATTGTCTGTATGTGTTAGGGCATCCTCCTTCAGAGGGTATATTGCAAAGTTACACTTCATGATTGCCAGTCATTGACAAATGAAGGCAGCAAAGGGACATCTGACCTACATAGGCAACAATTTGTCAGTATGTTAAACGTCAGTCTTCATAGGTTTGTAATGTTAATGCCTTGGTTTGTATTCTGAAGGCAATGCAACATGGCTGAACATGGAGCAATTGCCAAAGTATTCAAAATTAGACTAGATTGGGAAAAATCGGTTCCGTTATTGAAAGGATGGGGAACCAGACGGCACTGATTTATGGTGATTGGCAAAAGAAACAGCAACATGAGGACATATTTTCTTACACAGCAAATGGTTAGAATAAGGAACGTACTGCCTGAAAATGTGATGGAGGCAGATTTAAATCATGCTTTCGAGAGAATTGGCTAATTATCTGAAAAGAAAAATACGACAGGGTTATGGAAAAGTACAGGGTACTCACCTACAAGTACTAGGTGAGTTGCTCCAGTAGATGGGCCAAATAGCTCCTTCTCTGCTATAATCATTCTACTTCATTCCATGATTCTATAAAAGAATTAATAACCATATTTTAATCATAGTTTCCTTCAAATTAACTATTATCCTTTCACACTAATTTCAGCTGGATTTGGTTCAAGATCCTCCGCATCATTAGTAAAAAGTGGAGTGAAAAGTACTAACAAACTAATTTCAATATTTCTTCTAGACTCAAGTGTGTTTTTGTACAAATTGTGAGTGTTGCCATTGGAAAATGGGGCGATTTGATGTTAGGCATAGCATGATTTAGATTTACAAAGGCATAATCTGTATGAGTAACTTTGCAAATTCATATAAATATCCCCATGGTGGGAGCATACGTCAGCAATTTGGGTACTCAACCCCTTTGAGTAGCTGTCCAAAATCACCTTTCTTAACTGCAATCTTAGGACTTTACCATTTACACCAAAGTTCAATCCATTTTCCCTACCGATTGTTTCCACTTTAAGTACATTATGAGTTTACATTTGCACACATGAAAGGTACAGAGACAATCTCTCCCATGCTCCACATGGGATCCAAGTTGATTCTGCGCAAATTCATTTTACTCAGGATCCTTACAATCACAGAATCATTGACTAGAATGAAGGAGCCCCATCCAAATTGAATCCCAATTCCAAATCTAAATGGATGGTAATTTTATTATCTGTGCTGCTCATTCTTGCAGCAATTAAAGTACTGAAAATACAAGGTTGACGATTAGTCCTAATACACAAGAAATAGATACCCAATTGGGAAATTTGAATCTGTTACTAATCATTTGAAAGTTGGGGGCAAGAGTCTGGTTTAGGAGGCTTGGGAGAAGGTGGATAGAGAAGATGCATCCAACAAGCAGACATGCCTCAGTTGCCTGATATGAACAGTAGCATGCAATTATTACTAACCTTTAGGTTTGTATTTCTTCTGTAAGAAAATAAATTATTTAGAGCACTCAGTGACATTTGAACATATTTTCCACAACACCTCTGAGACCTGGATTAAAAGCTCTTTAAAACGGATGAGATGAAAAGCTCCCACCTCAGTTAGTTTAAACAATGGGTGAAATATATTTGGGTGGTCTCAATTCAATGAGTGGTGGTTATAAGAGCATAGAACTTAACTGTATGTAATTTACTGAATGGTCACAAAGATAAGTGTGAGGAGCAATAATGTTGCATTAGGGAGTGATCTTATGTGATTAGTATTAATAATGTATTGTTCTGATAGGGAGATGAGCTTTATGTGCATCTCACTGTGTACCTGATTGGGAAGTAGCAGCATTGTAAGCAATTTTGTTCATGATCTTTTGATTGTTGTATAATTAATTTAATATACATAGTTCACAGAAATAGAAAATAGGGAGAACAAGTCTCTATTTCTCCCTTGTATTCAGGTGAATCACACTTATTAAAACAAAAGGCGCAAAAATCAATAAACAATGAATGAAATAATAAGCATTGGCAGCGTTGGAGTGTTAACGCTGCTGTAAAAATCTTCTATTCAGCACTAACTATTTGTATGGGTGTCACATCTTTTTTTGAAGTTGGAATAAAAGTAACAAAGTGGAAAGGTTTGGGAGAGAGTTCCAAAGGATAAAGTTGAACAGGCTGAAGATTTTGTAACCAACAGAGAAGTAGAGGGAAGAGAATATGCACAGGAAACCAGAGTTTGGCTAGAGGACCAAAGGACACAGGAAAGGCGGCCCGGCCAGGAATGGGGAATGCTTAAGAGGAGAAATCGCAATGACATTGGGATGGAAAGAGGGTAATTCTATTCTGCACTTCCTCACTCCATCTTCAGGTAGTTACATTTTTAAAACATGCCTTTTTTGTGGTGACCTCTGCTGGGCTGCACGTAGAGCTGGCTTCGCTGAACACGCAAGGCCAACCCAAACTTTCACAGTGCACCTCAAATAAGTTTTAAATACCTTTATTTGAACTGTAAAGAACCTAACACCTATTTCAAGAAGGGGCCTTGATTATTTTTTTTGTCTATATCAATATGACAGATATGGGTGAGATTTTCCAGCCTTGCTTGCCCCAAAACCGGAAAATCCCGCCAAAGGTCATCGGACCTTTCCATGATCTTCCCCTCGCCTGCTCCGATTTCCATGGTGGGCAGGATGGTAAAATTTGCCCCCGGCCTGTAATGATCATTCCCTGGAAGTTCTCATTGTAAATCGGAACACCGAGTGTTTCTGAGTTGACACCACTGTAAGGTAGCTGGAGTATCGTACATTCTTTTTGTCCGTCTCAGATTACCTTTATTCACATGCACCCTCTTGAGGCTGAGAGACTGGAGAGTACCATTTTATGTTCGCCCTTGGATCAATTTCATAGATGGAGTTAGTGATGTTGTAGTTCTGTAGAGCTGAGCATTTCTCAGCCTTTAATTTTGCTGTATTGGATAGCATCCAAAACTTTATATCACTCCTTCACCATTCCAATGTATAGTTTATTTACATTCCTGTATAGTCCATGTCTAACCCAAGCAGGCATCCTCCCCATTGGATTCATCCCTTGAATCCCAGATAATCATGCTCAGTATCTTTGAGAAACAGTGGCCGTAATTTTGCTGGCATGCCCGCCCCAGAATCAGGGCGGGCGAGGCTCGCAGAACGGCATTCTCCGTTGGTCTCAAGTGGGATCTTACGAGCCTCGGACGGGTGAGGGGGTAATATTCTGGCAAGTGTCTTCCTCATCCACCGGGGCTGAATATGAAATTTTCTGACATCTTCCCCCCCCTCCCAGTGACTAAGGATTCCTACCAGAACTACGTATCATAAAGTCTAACATAACTTAAAGGTTAATGGTATCAATGCAAGTGCTGAGAAAATTATGTAGTAATTTGTAAGATTTAGGATAGGCAGTTATGGGGGGCAGCAAGTCGGAGGGTCATGGGGTAGGACCATCCCATCACTCTGAGGTCAGCCAATTTGTAAGTCAGGCAATAATATACTCAATTAACTTTTATATTCACAATTGCAAATGCATTGTTGTTTTGAGTCTAACCAAATGCCATTAGAGGGTGAAGCCATGTCTGTGATGTGTCATATCAGCCAAATGTGGGGCAAAATCTTACCAAAAAAGGATAAAGCGTTGTTTCCGGCAAGAAAGCCGATGTGTTTCTCTCCAGAGAAACCGGTTGGTTTTCTTTCCAGATCTTATGACACTGTCAAAAAAATCAAGGGAGCAAATTTCACGCCGTCATACATGGGGGCAGGGTCTCAACACACTGGCAGAGCCCGGCTGCTCAGAGATCGGGCCACCATCTTTAAAGGGTGCTCCGATCAGAATCTGAGTAAACCTCCCCCCAGTAGCCCACCATGGAGATCTTGGGGGACCCCTGCGCATCCCTGATCAGAGTCAGCACTTTTCTACTGCCCCATCCCAACCCAATATTGGCCCCTTGCCCTCTTGCCCCAATCATTGGTCCCTTGCCCCCCCCCCCCCCCCCCCCCCGGCCGATCATCAGCCCCTTTTCCACACCCCATACCCTTTCCACAGTATGAACCGGCACCCACCACCACCACCACCACGCCCCACAAACAGCCATCGACAGAGTGTTTAGGTGAACCTGTTGTAAATTGTGCCAGTGTGACATCATGCCGGCGCACGTTGAAATCCGGTGAGGTGGGTGGGGGGAGTGGCGCGAGTCCTGGAGAGAGTATTCACTAATGACATGCTAATGTATTAAAATGAGCTTTCTAAGGTCCCGTGGCGTACTGCACACTACTCCATTGGCGAGGGGACATGAAGATTGGAACTCGGAAACTCGCCAGCACGAATCGCGCTTTCCAGATTTTGAGCACGCGCCACCATTCCCACAGATGGAAATCGCGGGCTCAAAATCACTCCGGTAGACTTTGACTTGTGCCATCTTTCAACCTTAACTCTGCCCTGCAGGCTGGGAGCCTAATTCAGTGATACAAAGTGAAATGTCATGGGCGCATTAAAAGGTGTTTCCCCAAAGGTTATCACCTGTGAACAATGTATTGTAGGTATGTGCATGTGTATTTTTTGTTATCTGTGAAATGAGAAGTTCAATTTAAAATAATCCAGCAGCAAAGTCTTTTTACTTTAAGAAAAAGGGAAGGTTAATTTATTTCACGTTATTGCTCTGGAAGTTACTGAAAAAGGATGAAGTGACTGACACACCTATACAAAGAATAGTTACAGATGAAGATAAAAGGATACTTAGAAAATTGGATCAGCTCAGTCCATATTCAGTACAGGCCTGATATCTTTGAAGTTGAGATGTAGGGCGGGATTTTCCGACCATGCTCGCCCCAACATCAGAAAATCCCACCAGAGGTCAACACACCTTCGCATGGTCCTGTCCCACCTGCTACAATTCCCGTGGTGGACAGGACGGGAAAATTCCACCCATTGTGTTGTCTGAAGTGAACGTTTGAAGTTGCAGGATTGTATCTGAAACAGCGATGGTTTCTACTGTTGAATTGCTGGAGGTTGCATTAACAGGTAGTTTCGTAGGTGGAATCTGGTTTACAGGGAGGAGAGTGGATTCCTTACTTCTGTCCTGCTGATGTAGGACTTTTAGCTGTCTAGTTACTTGACTGGAGACCACTAGCTGTTTTCAGATCCCCTTCTCTGTCTCTCCCTGGGTTGAAACTTTTTCAGTAAGAAGTTTAACAACACCAGGTTAAAGTCCAACAGGTTCATTTGGTAGCAAAAGCCACTACCAAATAAACCTGTTGGACTTTAACCTGGTGTTGTTAAACTTCTTACTGTGTTTACCCAGTCCAACGCCGGCATCTCCACATCATTGAAACTTTTTCAACATGGTTCTCTGTTGTCAACCAACAGCACAAGAAAATAAAAGTATCTGGTAATCATCTCATTACGATCTGTGGGATCTTATTGTGCCCAAACTGGTCGCCACATTTTGCAACATTACAACAGTAATGACTCTTCAAAAGAACTTCAGTCATTATATAGTTCTTTAAGGCTTTTTGAGGCCATGAAGGGCATTATTAAAAATGCAAGATCTTTCTTTTATCTTCCTTCATGTTGGGTCTAGGATGGGTTTTTCTCTCAAAATGGCAGACTGATCATATGGGAGTGCACAAGAGTAAACAATCTCTTCAAAAATATTTCTCAATATTAATGTATCTTATTAAAGGCTTTTCACAGAATGAATATGTTTAGCAGCAGATATTTTTATGCCAAAACTGGGAAGAAATACACTTTTCAATATTAGGTGCCTGGAGATGGGGGAAGGCGGGCTGAGTAAAGAGGAAGCAGATTATTTAATGAGATAGGAATAATAGCAGCCATAGAGAATTGCAAAGCTTATTACAATAGAAGTCAACTGATTGAGAAACATCCAGGGCAAATTACATCTCAATTATCAAGTTGTTGCCAATAATCAGAAACCCATTAAAATCACTGAGCCACATCATCAGTACACAGAAACACAATACAATCTAAAGGAAATATGCCAGAAACTGATCAACAACTTCTTACCCAGAATTCATTTATTTAAGATATTGACGTTTGTCCTTTTAGAGCTTTGGATTCCAGTCAATTGAACAGCCATCATTCACGTTAGATGGATCATTAAATGTATTAAAGAGCCATTGTTCAAATTGGATTGCTAAAATTGCACTTCTATTATAGTTCACACATTAAAAAACACATTGGCCTAAGCTTGCTAGAGCAGAACATCTTGCAGCTTGTGTTGTGAGTCGATTTTGATTCCTAACCCTTCAGCTGCAATTATTTTCATGTTGAAAATTGCCAGGAATGCAAGCTGATAATGGTAATGGCCAATCCAGGTGAATAAAGGGATAAAATCTCCTTAACTATTGAAATGTAAGGCTCGAGAAAGAACTAAACTCAATGATGGAGAAGGAAATAGTTCAAGTTCATTTATTAGCGCTACCAGTAGGCTTACATGAACACTGCAATGAAGTTACTGTGAAAATCCCCGAGTCGCCACACTCCGGCGCCTGTTCAAGTACGCCGAGGGAGAATTTAGTATGGCCAATGCAGCTAACCAGCGCGTCTTTCAGAGTGTGGGAGAAAACCAGAGCACCCGGAGAAAAACCCATGCAGAAACGGGGAGAATGTGCAGGCTCCACACAGACAGGGAATCGAACCCAGGTCCCTAGCGCTGTGAGGCAGCAGTGCTAACCACTGTGTCACTGTGCCACCCAGGGTGAACTAGACTCAAATTAACTACAAACACAAAATAGGGAGCAAGAAAGATTGATTGGATTAAGAGACAGTGAAGCACACTTAAAAACCTTTTGGAGCAATTTACTGCTTGCCAGAGTGAGATTCCACAGTCTGAAATTGTTCCCTTTCTGCACCTACACAGTTGACTGGCATTGCAGACACAAGAATTACCCAAATACCAGGGTTCTTACACCATGAAATTGCAGTCCTAATTTTTTGCCACAATTTTAATTTATACTTGTTCCACAAATGCAGCTAGAACAGTTTTACACTGGTTTATTTCCAGCTGCTTAATAAAAGTTGTCAACATCATGGAAGTGGTAGGAGTGGCATTTATGATCTGAAAAAGTGGCATCAATAAAATAAGTGATTGTAATATCGAGTAAGAGGCACTTGACAGATTGAACTGTATGACTTTTCTAAATTATTAGAGATCCTTGGGGAATGGAGCTCAGACAGACACATGATGAACTCCATAACATACTTTCTACTTCTCCAAGTCAGCTTCAGAGACCTCATTAAGGAGCTCTTACACGAGTCCAGCTTCTGGGACAGGCTGTCTGCAACATTTCTGAGGAAATGTAACACTACAGAAAGAATTGCATAGGTTGCACTGAATTATTTTAAAAACACTTCCAACCGTGTATTTCAACTGTATAATGAGTATGAAGTAAACTTTATATCGGCAGATGACATATTCATCCACACCTCTCTGTGCAAACCCCCTACTGCAATGGTTTCCTTAGTATTGGGGAGCGGGGTACTTTTGTCTTGTCCAGAACCATGCTCTTCTAATGTCTCTTGTCTTTACAGCAATGAATATGAGCATTGAGGAGCAAAATACTCCCCACGTAAGGTAGTCAATGTGGGCATTAAGCTTTTAATCAGCATGATGAACTGCCGGTAATTTAAATCTCCCTTTATGCTTTCACGACATTCAATTTTTGCCCTAAGATCAGAAAAGTATTTAATCTACACCGGTATCATGTTTTCATCTCCTACACCACAGCCATTGAGCGAGTGTTGTTCCTGTTTATACGCATCTGGTTAAAACTGCTTTGAAATTGCCCAAATTAATTTCATGCAAGACCCTACAGCTAACAGAAAGAGACCATTATCCTTACATATACAACCCTGTTTGTATTGAAAAAAAACCTCAAGTACCTGTTATACTTGCAGGAGATGTGGTGGTGTGTCTTTTTCAATGTTGGCTGTTACAGAACCACAGAGGCCAGGTGTCACACAATTTTATGGTGAGTATAAAGTGCAAAAACAGCCATCTGCGTTATGTAACCTCTAGCCACACTACATTTTAAGTGAGTTTAGAGCCTTTACTATTCACTGGCCTAGATTTTCACCTTGGTGGAGAGCCTTTCCATTGTGGCAAAAATAGCTGAACTGCCAGAAAACAGTAAGTCTCACCTCTATTTCCAGTTTTGTGGGGCAGGACACATTTCAGGCATGTACATGTTATGGAGGCAGCTGATCATTTAAATCATCAGCTTCTCCACTCAAGTTGGATTTTGGTAGTCTAGGAGTGTGAAAGCTGATGTGTGCAAAGTAGACCTGTCAGTGTCAGGTCTGAGCTTGGTGTGATTTTTTGGGAAGCCAAGGGATCTCTTTGGAGAGGTACGGTACCCCTGTCTTAAAATTTTATTCACTGTCCCAGAGGCAACATGAAACAAATTCCAAACTGTCTTCCCTTAACACAAGGGAGTAGGATGGTGAGGCTCCTGGACTCGCAGGGTAATTATTTGTTATCCTTACTGCCTCATGCGCTTAGGGGCCAGGAAGAAATGTGTGCTGAAGAAGGATGCATAGGGCTTTGTGCAAAGGAACATTGAAGTTGGGCATGGCACCCTCGCACATTGAGGCCACAGAAGGAGAGCAGAAGAAAGAGATTGCTGCACATGCACCAGGAAAGAGTAGGAGAGGCAGGGGAACCAGTGGGAAGGTGTAGAGACCCAAGATATCCTACCTCTATGTTATGAAGAAGCAGTGGTGAAGGCGACTGGGGCTATGTCGTGAGGTGGTGACAGACATCGTCACATGATCCAGGAGTAATTCAGGCCACAATTCATTGACTCTCATACCCTGCCAGTGACTTTGAAAGTAACCATCACTCTCAACTTCAATGACCATCACTCTCAACTTCAATGCCTCATGATTTTTCGAGGGATCAGCAAGGAGATCTGTCAGGTATATCCCAGTCAGCAGCACACAGTCAGCACCTTTCCCCAGTTAGCAGGCTATTCTCAGGTGCAGGGTGGTATTGTTGCTATAAAGGCTCCAACTCAACATTCAGACACTTTTGGCAAGAAAGTCCTTCCACTCACTCAGTGTGGTTTGTGACCACCACAAGGTCTTTCCTTCATGTGTGGACAAGGTTCCCTGGCAGCTGCTACCATTCCTTCGTACAATGAATTTCCCTCAGTTATTTCAGCCACCAATGCAAATCTTTGATTGGCTTCCAGAGGACAAGGGCTACCTACCCCTTATGAAATTATAATAACCCTCTTTAGGATCCCATAAATGGTTCAGAGTGTAACTAAGACAGCAGCCATGTCATCACCACCAATAACTTTGAGCAAGAAATTGGCATTTGGTAGATGCATTTCAGATGTATCAATTGCTCGGATGGAACTTTCCAATCTCCCCAGCAAGGGTATCGAGAATAGTAGTGATGTGCTGCATTCTGCACAACATTTGCAAATAAATTAATGATGATGATGCCATTAGCAGAGCACCAACTCTGAAGAAGAGGAAGATGATGAGGAGGAGGAAGCCTCTGTCCATTCAGAAGATTCCAAAACAGATGATGATGAGGAGGCCCTCAATGACAAAGCAGCTGGGAGGCATGGCCACGTAGCCAGGGCTGACTCTGCTGAAGTGGATCATCGCCAGACAAATTCTTATGCCAATTAAATTTTCATAAGGTCTACCCATATCACAATTGTCATGAGCTAATACCTAGTGACATACTGCCACCTCAAGAACCTTGTGCATTGACTCCACAATTATACAAGGGACTGCCCATCCTCCACAAGGGAGAGAATCAACATCATATATCAAAATGGCTGAAACCCTCATCATCATAATCATGGGCCTCAATAAATTACAAACACACATGGTAATAAGTCATTTACAACCTAATCCCTCACATAAACTCCAATGACTGGAAATGAGGGGCCCGTGCCACCAGATTGCCCATTATCAAACCATGCTCACAATGCGGAGAGTGACAGAAAGTTAGAATTGAATCCCTATACATGCTGATAGGATTGTATGTTGTAGCATAGATGCAGATATGACATCACGTGAAGCTCATAACTGCACAACAACAGCTCTTTGAAGAGCGGCACAGTAGCACAGTGGTTAGCACTGCTGCCTCACAGCACCAGGGACACAGATTCAATTTCCAGCTTGGGTCACTGTCTGTGTGGAGTCTGCACATTCTCCCCGTGTCTGCATGGGTTTCCTCGGATGCTCCAGTTTACTCCCACATTCCGAAAAACGTGCTGGTTAGGTGCATTGGCCATGATAAATTCTTCCTCAATGTACCCAATCAGGCGCCAGAGTGTGGCGACTGGGGAATTTTCACAGCAACTTCATTGCAGTGTTAATGTAAGCCTATTTGCAATACTAATAATTCACCTTTAAGAACATATGCACCATCCATTCCGGTCAGTGGTTGAATTTATGATGTGGGCACCATATGCGATATCCCTGCCTTCCATAAACCTCTGCTTACTGCATGAAACCCATCCTGTGACAGTCGGAGTGCAAATGCAAAAGTAGTGGGTACAGCAGATGACCAATAACACCTGTTTGATACATGGGGAGGGGCCAATTCTCCCAAAAGTGCTGAATTGGCAGGAAAACTGTTCTAAATCCCGACTGTTTTGTCAGTTCAGATTCCCACCCAAATCTCCGCATTCTGTGCACTGCAGAGGTCCCAGTCGTGAATCTCATTAAAAACCCAGGGAGGCGGGGCCTATTCACGCTGGAGTTTGATAGTTCTGGAACTCTGCGCAAGCACAGTGGCTCCGATCTGTCAGAATCCCCATTTGCTGGCCAGCAGATCGCTGGCCAGCCCAGGACCCCCGCAGTGCTGCCCCTCCAGCCACCCCCACAGCCTGATCGTGGTCCCCGCAACAATTTCCGGGCCAGCCCTGGGCCCCCCCTGTCCGGGAGTGCCCCGATACACAGCCCACCCCCCAGCAGTGAAGATACCCCCACCATCCTCACCCCAGCACACCCCCCCACTGATCCCCCCCCCGGGAGGCAGACCACCCCCCCCAATCGCTGCCCTCCCTCCATCCCAGACTGATCCTGTCTGCAGAGTGACAGTGGGACCTCCCACTCCCACCGATATCCCCTAGGCCTCACTCACAATAGGCCCTGCCCCCTTGGCACTGCCCGATGCCCAGTGGGCAGTGCCAAGGTGACCCCTGGGCAGAAGCACTTTGCCCCTTGGGCAGTGCCAGAGGGCACAGGCTGGCACTGCCAGGCTGCCCATGCCCAGGGGGCACTAACCCCGCCGCCCGAATCCCTGGGGTCCCCAATGACTTCCCCTTTATTTCATCAGGGTCTCCCGCTAGTTCCCCGAACGTGGGGAGCTAGTCTGAATCCTGCCGGAATGAAGTACTCCTGGCGGGGTGGGAGCTTCAATCAGGACCTAAAAGTTCCCGATAATGAACTGCTAAGCATATTTAAAACATATTAAAACCAGATTCAAATGACGTATCTTCCTTCCCGCCAGTTTCCAGCATGGTCTGACCGGCAACTGTTCGCCGGCTCTGGGAGATGCGCATGCATTCCGGCACATGCGCAAATCCCAGTACAAGGCTGGCGACATGCATTTCCCACCTCGACCCGCCAGAAAAGTTGTGGGTTGTGATGGGAGAATCACGGCCATGGTTTCTTGAGCTGCAAAGCCTACACCTGGGCCAATGTGTAACACTGCAGTGCCTTGCACCCAGCACTGATACTTGAGATGCACCTGTGACCCAATATCTGCTCATGGAGTCTGATCATTGAGCCTCCCTTAAACTGAAGCTTGGATTGACAATGAAAGACACAAGGAACATCTTAGTGCTTGAGCTTTTGGACACTCCAAGCTTGGATGCGAGCCCTGACAGCTCTTACAATATGGGAACACTTACTTCCCAGATGAAACATTGTTTGATTTACAGCTTAGGCTCTCTGATCTTTGTGGTTGATTTCATAATGCTTGTTGACATAAGTTAAGTGGTTTCAAGGGTTTATGGTTTTTGAAGCTTCGGGGCGATCTTCTTGTCCCGCCGATTTCTCACCTCTTGCGACCTTACCGAGGGTGCGGGGGGGGGGGGGGTGCAGTGGAATGTGGGAAGTGGTGGTGGTCACTGCTTCATCATAGCCACCCTGCTCTTATACTCTAAGCCTCGGCTAATAAAAGCAAGTGTCCCATAAGCCTTCTTAATCACTTTATCTACCCGTCCTGCTGCCATCAGGGATCATTGCTTTGCTCCTCCTTTTCACCTCTTGCACTAATGTCTTTAATGCCGCATCAGAAAACCTGGGAGCCCTCCCTCTTCTCTGCTGCTCCATGTGGATACTTTCCTGCTCCTGAATTCCTGCAGATACAGCCAGCAGCAGAATATGTGTAATAAATGCAGCTTCTGTAAATGCACATGGGACACAGATTAATTTGATAAAGTGGATTCAAAATTGCCTTAGTGGTAGGAGACCGAGAGTGATGACAGAAGGCTGTTTTAAGGACTGGAAGCCAGTGTCCAATGGCGTACCACAGGGTTCTGTATTGGGTCCCCTATTATTCGTCATTTATATAAATGACACTGATAACTATGTGGGGGGCTAGGATTAATAAGTTTGCGGAGACACAAAGATTGGACGGGTGATTAACACTGAGGCGGAGTGCCTTGGGCTACAAGAAGATATAGACGGAATGGTCAAATGGCCTGATAAATGGCAGGTGGAATTTGGACTGTGAGGTGATACACTTTGGAAGGAGTAATTTGACAAGGAAGTATTCAATGAATGGTAGGACACTAGGAAGTTCTGTGGAACAAAGGGGCCTTGGTGTGTTTGTCCGCAGATCACTGAGGGAGGAAGGGAAGGAAGTAGGGTGCTGAAAAAGGCATATGGGGGTGGGGGGAGACACTTGCCTTTATCAATCAAGGCATAGTTTACAAAAGGAGGGAAGTCATGTTGGAGTTGTATAGAACTTTGGTGAGGCCACAGCTAGAGTACTGTGTGCAGTTCTGGTAGCCACATTATCCAAAGGATGTGATTGCACTGGAAGGGGTACAGAGGAGAGTCACTTGGATGCTGCCTGGGGTGGAACATTTATGAAGAGAGGTTGGGTAGGTTAGGGTTGTTTTCGTTGGAGCAGAGGAGACTGAGGGGCGATCTGATCAAGCTTTACAAGATTATGAGAGACATGGACAGGGTGGATAAGGAGCAACTGTTCCCTTTAGTTAAAGGGTCAGTCACAAGGGGAAATAGGTTCAAGGTGAAGATTTAGGGGAGATGTGAAGAAACATATTTTTACCCAGAGAGTGGTGACGGTCTGGAATGCACTGCTAGGGAGGGTGGTAGAGGCGAGTTGCCTCACGACCTTTAAAAAGCACTTGGATGAACACTTGGCACATCATAACAGTCAAGGCTATAGGCCAAGTGCTGGTAAATGGGATGAGGCGGGAGGTCAAGTGTTTCACGTGTCGATGCAGAGTCAATGGACTGAAGGGCCTATTCTGCACTGTATGATTCTATGATTCTCTTTAAGAAGTGCAGGCTTCCTGTGAGAGCTGGTGCAAGCTAGCTAAAACACATACTAGCCACGCATGCCATGTCAAGCATGCAGCCACAGCCATCAGTGCGTTCCATGTTGGGCTGCACTCTGAAATCCTTGAAATGAGGAGGCAGCACCACGTTTGCGTGCTGCGTCTGCAACAGGGTGGGGTACTGACTAATTGAGAATTGTGACCCCCCCATCCCGAGAAACAGGAGCAATCCAATATTCCCTTGGTGAACTGAAATCAGACTTCATTGCATCTGTTTCACAAAAAATTATTAAATTCTCAATTTCAGGCACGAATGTCCTGTGTCCCCTCCTGAAATAAGGAAATCCTCAAATTCCCTTCAGGAATTACTCCTGAAAGATGTTTGACCTGATGCTGAGTCGGGCTATATTTTCCGACAATCCTGATTGCCACCTAAAAAGAGACATCATGCTCCTCACACATGTCAATGAAGTGCCTAATGACTGTTTCAAGCCCACACTCTGTGAAACTGGATTCAAATGGATTCTTCAGCGGTCACTGTAACCTGAGCAGTGACAGCCACCAGACATTATTCTATTTTTAAAGATTTGGTTCCCGTGGAGCTAAGAAAAGCATGAGTATTTCCCTCAGCAGCACAGAAAAG
This sequence comes from Mustelus asterias, assembly GCF_964213995.1. NCBI lineage: Eukaryota > Metazoa > Chordata > Chondrichthyes > Carcharhiniformes > Triakidae > Mustelus > Mustelus asterias. The sequence continues at coordinate 114,047,548 of NC_135807.1, read as the reverse complement.
CTACCTCACACCCACTCCCAGAGTATTCGCCAGCATGGCACGTGGCCTGAAATTCATGTACTTAAAATGGCTGAGATATCCGTGAAGGTCAACAGGTACAGACGCGCAACTGATTACTTAGGAGAGACCTTGGATCTCAAGAGGGTTGAATCTTGGGGCGGATGAAAGGGGTCAGAGCTTGGGTGGGATGGAGGGATGTCAGACTTTGGAGTGGGGGAGGAGGCTGCACAGCTTTGGATCTCGGGGTGGGGGGCAGGGGAGCAAAGGAGATTGAACCTGGGAAGGAGGGTTGAGGGATGCGGGGGTGGGGAGGGAATGCAGTTAAGTGGAGGCGAGGACAGATCAAGAGGGGCAGGTGCGTCAAGGTTGTCCATGTCATGCGCGGGGGTGGGTCCAACTTCGGGGGAGCGGTGCAGTTGTGAAGGCCCCTTGCAGGGGCTGGTGGGAGCTCAGACCTCAGCGTGGGATGGAGAGGGTCGCACCTCAGGGGATAGTGGAGGCTGTGGGACCTTGGCAGGGAAGGGCTGGTGAGGTGTTCAGAGGCCATGCCCAGATTGCCCAGGAGGCCATTCGGCCCATTGAATCTGCACTGACTCTGACAGAGTACCTTACCCAGGCTCTCTGACCCAACCTATTCCTGTAACCCCACACATTTACCAAGGCTAATCCATCTAACCTACACATCGTGGGACACCAAAGGGCAATTTTAGCATGACCAATCCACCCAACCTGCATATCTTTGGACTCTAACCCTTCCCCCACCTCCTCCCCTGTCATGCATCACCTGAACACACTTGCCGTTGGCTTTGTGTGTGCAACTTGGCAGAAAATGAATGAGTCTGACAGAGGTATGCCATTTTTCACAATGTTTCTTTGGCTTCGTCCCACAATTAACTAGATATGCCATTTCTGAGAGCAGGTGATCACATATGAATGTTGGGTTAATGCAGCTCAATAACAGAAATTCTTCAACCAACTAAATGGAAGAAATATTTTTACGTTAGCAAATGTAAGTCACTAGATTACTAATTCTCTTTAAGCGAGTAAGATGGGGGATGGAATCTACAAAAATGAGACAAGCTTAAAGGGAAGAGGTGAACAGATGGCAGACTATAAACTAAGGGAGGACATAAATGGCATGGGAATAAATGGAATAATAGAACAGGAGTGTAAAGAGATGCTTAAAAATAAAGTGAGAGGCTATTAAAAATAGCAATGCACACAATGTTGGCAGTATTACAGGAAGTGCAGGCAGTCACGTGTTGCAGTCATATTTACTGACACAATTTAATGGCTGTGGAGATGGTTCCATCCACTAATCAGAAAGCAACTCCGCCGCAGCCTTTTCCAGGAACTCCAGTGTGATTAAATGCCTATCAGGCAGTCTGCTGCCTGCAATCAGGGTTCCCAGGCCTTTGAAAGCAAAGGTCTCGTCTTCTCGAGCTGCTGATCACTAGCAGTGCCGCCGGGAATCTGCTGGAACTGCAGCAGCAGCCACCGATGGAGACCCGAGAAGAAGTTGAGGTGAGCGGTGCAGGGGGTGTTCACTGAGTTCAGTCAGGCCGAGAGGTGAGGGGGTTGATCTGGAGGGCAGCAGGACTTCTTTAAGCAGAGACAACATTTTCAGCTCGGTAGTGGGGAGGACCTCAGTGCCGACATCCCCATCCATCCCCTCCCCCAAGTCCTTGGGTTGGATGGGGTCATTGAATCAGGGAAGGGTAATTGGGTTATGTGGGCAGTTGGTGGGAGGGGGTGAGGGAGAGAGTCAGGTCGGGTAGGGGGACAGCCCAGTTGGGTGGACAGTTGGGTAAAGTTGGGTGTGCTGTGTTGTCAGTGCAGGCTCAATGAGCCAAATGACTTTCTGCACTATAGGGAATCTATGACTCGTTGATAAAGGAGGACAGCAAAGTGGAGACTCAGAGATGTGGAGGGAGGGAATGCCAGAGCTTAGGACTGTTTAAAATCAGGGATGCTCAAGGGGACATATCTCGGAAGGTTGTGGGTCTGGAGGAGATTGCAGAGATGGGGGCGGATGCAGGTGTGACCATGGATGGATTTGAAAACAAGTTTAAGAGAGTTTAAACTCTGGGAGCCAAAATGGGTCAGCAAGCACAGGGCCAAGAGGGAAATGGAATTTGATGCAAGTTAAGAGGCGTGGTTACATGTTACATTATATCAAATTTACAGAGGGAATGCATTGGAGCAAGGAATGCATTGGAATTGTGAAGTTTGGAGGTAACAAAGACATGAATGAGGGCTTCAGCAACAAAGGAGATGTGACAGGGGTGAAATTTGGCAATGGTGTGAAGGTGGAAATAGGTGGTCTTAGTGATGGGGTGAACAGGAGATCGGAAGTTCATCTCAGGGTGAAAAATAACACTGAGTTTTCAAATGGACTGGTTTAATCTTAACAGACTGTTGCCAGAGAGAGGAAAATTTAATTGGTGGAAATTTCTACTGATGTACTGGATGGTAGATAAACAGTTTGATAATTTAACAAGAGTGGAGGAGTTAAGCGAGAAAAAGTCACTAACCAATAAAGAGGTTACAACTCCGGTCATGTTTAATAACATAAGAACTAGGAGCAGGAATAGGCAATTCAGCCCTCAAGCCTGTTCTGCTGTTCAATATGATCATGGCTGATCTTGTCTTGGCCTCAACTTTCCTGCCCGTTCACCACAGCCTTTCAAATCCTCATCAATTAAATATCTGTCCACATCTTCCTTAAATTTACTCACTGTCCCAGCATCCACCACACTCTGGGGTTAGTGAATTCCACAGACTCACAACCTTTGAAAGAAGTAATTTCCACTCATCTGTTTTAAATCTGCTACCCCGCTTATCCTAAAACTGTGACCTTTCATTCTAGATTGCCCCACAAGAGGAAAGCTCCTCTCTACCTTGTCAATCCCATTTATCATCTTACATACCTCAATTAGATCTCCTCTCATTCTTCTAAACTCTAGAAAGTGCAGGCTTAAACTGCTCAATCTCTCTTCATAAGACAAATCCCTCATCTCTGGAATCAATCTAGTGAACCCACTCTGAACTACCTCCAATGCACCTACATTCTTCCTTAAGTAAGTGGACCAAAACTGGGCACAATACTCCAGGTGTGGTCTCAATAATGCCTTGTTCAGTTGCAGCAATACTTCCCAACTTTTATACTCTATTCCTTTAGCAATAAATTCCCCAAATTCCATTTGCCTTCCTTATAACCTACTGTACCCGCATACTGATTTTCTACAATTCGCGCACAAAAACACCCAGATCCCTCTGCACTGAAGCACACTGAAGTTTCTCTCCATTTAGATAATAAATTGCCTTTCTATTTTTCTGACCAAAACGGATAACCTCTCACTTATCCACGTTAAACTCCATCTGCCACAATTTAGCCCACTCACTCATTCATTATCATTATCGCAACTTACTATCCCACCTATTTTAGTATCATCTGCAAATATGGCTGCAGTACATCCTATCCCTGCATCCATGTCATTAATATTGATTGTAAATAGTTGGACAGAACCCTGTGGCACCCCACGAGTTACATCTTGCCAACCAGGTAAAGATCCATTTATCCACATTTTTCTTTATTTCATCAACCTTTGAGAGATAACAGTACAGTTCCTGGCTGTGTTAGGGTGCCAGACCAGAACCCCGAGGTAAATTATGAAGCCAGACTAGGTCCCAAAAACTTTTCTGTCTTGGCATAACTGTGAGGAAAAGGTGCCTCACCTCAAGGGTAACTCCACAGACAAACTAGGAACTTTTTAAAACTTTATTCATAACACAGTTTAAATATACCTCTAACAAAATTAAACAGTTTAACTCTCAACCATTGAACAACCTTTAAACCTGAAAATAAACAACTCTTAATTTCTAACTTACCACTATTTCAGTTTCAATTAAGCAATATAGACTTAAACCCCACTTTAAATATAGTTAGCAAAACACAGATATACCTGCTCTGAATTGTGTAACAGCCTTAGAACCTTGAGAGAGAGCCTCTTCTTTTTAATAGCTCGAGTCACCAACTGAATAACAACCTGTTTTTCTCTGTTTCAAAACTAGCTCCTTTCATCTCTAGTTTCACATGAGTTTGTCAACCTAGTCTGAATTCCCAGGAGAAATTAAATAAACAAAAGTGCATTAAGTCTACAAAGTAACATATTCCTAGCTAGAATGAGTTATTATCATGCTTTTTCAGCATCTGCTGCCTTCCCTCCTGACAAACTGATTGCTTGTAGAAAAATACTGAATCTTAAAGCAGTCCCCCTCAAACATAAAGGGGGTGATTCTCCCGGCCCGCTGCGGTGCTCTAGCAATGCATCAGGCCAGGAGACATCAGCAGAGGCCATTTAGTGGGCTTCCCACTGGGTGCCACGGCTTTCGCGTGTCTTCGGGGCCAGGATTTCTGGCATCATCAGCTCCGTGTCGGAAATCGGTACACAGCTGATTTAAATATTAAATCGCAATTTTAATATCATTAGCGGGCCCAGGCCTAAAGTCTCCGGACCTGCTAGCCTCTCTCCCCCCTCCCCCACCAGGAGTGGTTCACTCCAGCAGGGTTTACAACAGCTCCCCATTAATTGGGAGCTGGTGGCCGGTTGTGCTGGAGTGAAGGGGAGGCCCCCCAGGAACTTGTAAGTAAGGTGGGGTTTCCCTGGGCATTGCCAGCCTGGCCTCCTAGCACTGCCCAAGAGGCAAAGTGGCAATGCCCACTGGGCATCAGGCAGTGCCAAGGGGGCAGGGTCTATGGGGGGAGCAATTGGGGGGGGAGGGGAATCTCGCTGCCACTCTGCAGTCGGGATCAGTGACAGAAGGAGGGAAGGGGCTGATCGGGGTTGGCCATCAGGTTGGGGGAGGATATTGGAGTCGGCCAGAGAGATCTGGGAGGCCAGTGATCGGGTGGGGGGGGAGGTGGGGGGTTGGAGTGGGGGGTGTTTGGGGGGGGGGGAAATCGGAAGAGCAGTGATGTGGGTTGTGGGGCTGTGGTCAGCAATCAGGAGGCTGGCTATGTGTGGGTACTGATCTCCGCTCTGACAGATCGGTGCATGGGCAGTGGTCCGCTCAGTGCTATGCTGCCGGCCGCTCCACTGGGAACAAGCCGCATCCCCAGATTTTCAGTGTGAATCTTGCTCGGGCACTCTGCAGTGCACAGAGTGAGGAGATTCATTTTCAAAATCCCACTTTAAAAACCAGCAGGAGTTACTCCAGTTTTTATGCGATTTGAGCACTTAGAATTTTTTTGGGAGAATCGCCCCCAAAATATTTCAATAGCGCAGAATCATCACAGCTGCACTGAATATTTGTACCAAGTATCATTCTTTTCTGAAAAATTGAGATCAACAATTTAAGCTATATTTTTCATGAGCTATTGTTTGGCAAATCCTGGGAATAATGTCATTAATGTAAAAGCAGCAGATGCTATTTATGGTATATCGTGGGTTGAGGCCAGAGAAGTCAGAATGATAAGTTGCATTAGCTACAGAGTTGAACTGTTCTATAAATGTAGTGATTTCTTTGTAGCCACTTTCCAAACATGAGTTGATTGCTCCGTGATTAATTATCCTGAGAGAATCAGCACTGGGCTTCCAATTCCCCCATTGCGACAGTCGCTCTGCTTACTGCATGCAGGTGTAATGAAAGAAAGACCAGACCTACATTTATACAGCACCTTTCACAATGTGACAAATCATTTTACAACCAATACAGTACTTTTGAACTATAATAGTCACCAGTATTATGTTTTATTTATTTGTCACAAGTAGGCTTATATTCACACTGCAATGAAGTTACTGTGAAAATCCCCGAGTCGCCACACTCCGGCACCTGTTCGGGTACACTGAGGGAGAATTTAGCATGGCCAATTCATCTAACCTGCACATCTTTAGACTGTGGGAGGAAACTTGAGCACCCGGAGGAAACCCATGCAGACATGGTAGAATGTGCAAACTCCACACAGAGAGTGGCCAAAGCCTGGAATCAAACCCGGGTTCCTGGCGCTGTGAGGCAGCAGTGCTAACGACTGTTAGCAGGCAGCAGGCTGAATGGCTTACTTCTACTCCTATTAAGTATAGATGGATGAGATTAACTGGGCTCGATGGCCTTTGCCATCCATAATTATCTTGTGGACAGCAGGTGGAAACATGACTTCAGTTCTGTTTATTTTGTTGCTAATAGAAGTTTATTGTGAGCATGCAGTGAAATTGCCAGGATAGAGTGCATAATGAGCTCATAGTGAATCAGTAACCTGTTTTACACTGCACGTGATTCCCAAGAGTTCTTTCCATTGACTTCAATCTTCACCTTAATCTACTTACCTATTATACCACTCTATCCTGGTGCTTTTATAAATTTTTTGAGGTATCAAATATTCAGATAATGTTATGTTGCATAGCAGTTATTGAAAATATATTGTAGTGAGAAGGAGCAGAGTCTTCAGACTTGCTGATCAAGAAAACCCAGATAGAATTTTAAACCATTTCATCTGTGTGCTCTGGCTTCTTAAAAGTTTGGTCACACCAAGACACCAGAGGGCATCAACACATGTCACTGACTGAAGACCTATATTTGCCAATGATTCCACTTTGTTGCTCAGGAGTCACCTGATCCTTCTACCCTGTGAAATTACTGATAAAACAGAATCCAATTATGTCCCCTGTATTAAATAATTATATTGAATAATATGCACCCAAGCAAGAGAAAGTCTTCTACATGTTCTAGAGAATTTAAAAAATCTTGTGCAGTTTATCTGGATTGCGAGTATTGAGTCTTTCCCTTAAATATTAATTTACTGCCATCATCTCCATATGTCGCAGTATACAACATGTTAATGAGGGCTAAGGCTGTCTCCAAAATCAGTGTCACCATCTGCACAATGTTAGAGATAACAAGGGAGTATTTTCCTGTCAAATTAATAACATTGTACAATATTGTTAAGGTAAAATTTGTACTCCTTTGTATAGCCATGGCGGGATCACCTATAGGGCACACACAAACTAACATCGCATTATATCATTGCTGCTGATAATATTAATGATCCATTCATGCACAGATATTGGATGATATTTGTAACCAGGTGTCAACAATGGGTGTTATCGTTTTACAAGATCTCGCTGTGACTGGTGAATTGCTTGGTGAATCTTAAAAGAGGAAAACATATTGAGCATGTTGAGGGGAGGGTTAAGGGAGAGAGGGGATTGTAGAATAAGGGGCCTGGAAATAGGAGAAGCACAGGGGTCCATGATTCCTCTCCCTGGCATTGATTGATGATAAGCAATAAATACTGGCCTCATTAACAATGCCCATACCCTCTGAAGGAAAGAAAGAGAAACAAAGAAAGCAACTCAGTGGCAGTGGTTAGCACTGCTGCCTCATAATGCCAGGGACCCAGGTTCAATTCCAGCCTCAAGTGACTGTGTGGAGTTTGCATGTTCTCCCCTTGTCTGCGTGTGTTTCCTCCGGGTGCCCTGGTTTCCTCTCTCATGATGTGGCGATGCCGGCGTTGGACTGGGGTGAACACAGTAAGAGTTTTAACAACACCAGGTTAAAGTCCAACAGGTTTATTTGGTAGCAAATACCATTAGCTTTCGGAGCACTGCTCCTTCGTCAGATGGAGTGGAAATGTGCTCTCAAACAGGGCTGTGCCCTGGTGTTGTTAAAACTCTTACTGTGTTCCTCTCTCATGCCAAAGTTGTGCGGGTTAGGTTGATTGTCCATGCTAAATTGCTCCTGAGTGTCAGGCGGATGAGCAAGGTAAATATACGTGGTTACAGTGATAGGTCCTGGGTGGGAATATTGTCGGTGCAGACTTGATGGGCCAAATGGCCTCCTTCAGCACTGTAGGGATCCTATGATTCTATGAATGTTATAGGCTTTCACATGGAGCTCCTTCACCTAAGAGAAGGAATATGTTAACTTTTATCAGAAGATCTAAAGGGGAAAGGAAAAAAAGCGATTCTACTTAGAAAGTTGTAAGGATCTGGAACTTACTACCTGAAAATGTGGTGGAATTTGATTGCATAAACAATTTTCGAAGGGATTTGGATAAGTACTCTAAGCTGAGGAATTTACAATGTGCAAAAATCAATGGTGTGGAGCAGAGGTCTTTTTAAAAACCAACAGAGACATGACGGACCAAATGGCCTCTTGCTGTGCAGTGAGCTTCTTTGATTGTCCACCAATGAGACAATAGCTCTTAGACTGACCTCTCCAATTCTGCAAATCTGCAAAGTTCAAAGAAAACAAACTACTAAATGATACAAATGTGAATGGGGCTGAGTCACCTTAGCTTTGAAGGTTGGATTACCAGAATATTTATGGTTACAGGTTGGAGAATTCCATCCCAGAGGGTGCATGAAGAGAGCCAGGATACACAAAATAAGATTTCTGTATTTTTTTTCAGACTTGTTGGCTTAGTAATAAGTTGGCTTGAATTTTAACTGGAGTAAGCAAGGCCAGGGAAGTAGGTGCGTAGAGGTTGGGGGGGGGGGGGGGGGGGTGTGGGGGGGGGATTGGGCCGTGAAAATAATGGGGTCACTTGCTGACATCATCAGATACATTCTATTTATTTAAAGTAGGACTCTGCCTCATTTCAATCATGTTCCCACATTAAGCTGCTGTTTCGAACAGCCAACAGGAAACATGTAGAAAGGAAGCAGAGTGCTACCAACTTTCAGTCAAGTATTTTGCTGTTGTTTGGTTGTCCATTGTTTCATGTGGAATGGATTTAAATTGTTTCTTTAAAATAATTTGTCAGGCAGATTAAAACAAAAACAGTCTGACACAAATCTGCGGCTCATTCCTTCATCTTGACAGGAATGTACTCACCTTTAATTAATTTAAAAAAAATATTATTTGATTTTGTACATTTTCAACTTATTTTTCAGCCCAGTTAATCACGACTGATGAGTGATATTTTCTTACATTCATGGACTGAATATATATATATGTGTGTGTACTTTGGCAAGTAGTCTTGCTGTGGCCTGTGAGTGGGAACACTCTGCTCCTGTTCCAGCACACACGATTTAAAATTAAACTACTCAGCCTCTGTAATAAGAAAAATGGACATGTCCAAACTATGCTGAGGTAGAATTCAAATGCAGGTATCAGTTACAGCACACTGTTGGATATGTTGCCTGCTGTGAATAACTGTCCACTTCAAGGACAGCGCGGTGGCACAGTTGTTAGCATTGCCGCCTCACAGCGCCAGGGATTCGGGTTCGATTCCGGCCTCGGGGGACTGTGTGTGTGGAGTTTGCACATTGTCCCCATGCCTGCGTGGGTTTCCTCCGGGTGCTCCGGTTTCCTCCCACACTCCAAAGATGTGGATTAGGTGGATTGGCCATACTAAATTGTCCCTTAGCGTCAGGGGAATTAGCAGGGTAAATACGGGGGTAGGATGGGATTGTTGTTAGTGCACACCCAATGGGCAGAATGGCCTTCTTCTGCATTGTGGGATTCTACAAGATGCACTTTTGATCGTTATAGCTGAGAAATATCATACTTACTTTTTAAAAATAAACTTCCTTTCCTCCATTTGCATGCAGGAGCTCAGCGCAAAATGATTGAAATCTAACATGACTGTGGAAATTGGATTTCACTTTCTGGATTCCTCAGGGTCTGAGGCTCCTCCTATCAGATATACCTGGGCTGAATAATTTCTGACCTTGTGATATTTAGTGATGATCCACGTTGTTTATTTTACAGTTCCACAACTGGGGCCCCACAACAGTTACAATACCATTGATACACTGGGGGCGATTCTCCCAAAAACGTTCGAAGTGCTGATTGCGTAGGAAAACTGGTGTAAATCATGATTGTTTTTCAGTGGGAGTTCACACTAGAATCTCACACACTCTGAAGTGCAGAGATCACAATCGGGAATATAATTAAAAGCTCGGGGGGACGGGGCCTATTCACACTGGAAGGCTGATAGTTCTGGGGTTCTGCGCATACGCAGTGGCCCCAAACTGTCATTCTCCCGATCGCTGGCCAGCCCAGGACCCCCACAGTGCTGTCCGCCCAGCTCTCCCCACCCCATGGCCTGATCGCGGCTCCCATGAGCATTCTTGGGCAAGCCCTGACCACCCGCATCTAGGAGCGCCCTGATCTCCAGCACCCCACCGCCCCCTACAGTGACATTCCCCCCCCGGCAGATCCCCCTCGTCAGAATGCAGATCCCCCCAGCAGACCACATCCCTCCCCCGCCCCTGGCCTCCCTCCAGCCCAGATCGATCCCAATGCAGAGTGGCAATGGGACCCCCCACCCCCACCGATCACCCCCTAGGCCCTGCCCCCAGCTGGCCTCATCCCCTTGGCACTGTCCCTTAGGCCCACCCCTTGGCACCTCCCCATGCCTGCTGGGCAGTGCCAATGTCCCCCTGAGCATGGGCACTTTGTCCCCTGGGCAGTGCCAGGGGGCACAGGCTGGCACGGCCAGGCTGCCAATGCCCAGGGGACAACACCCCCCTGCCGCCCGACCCCCGTGGGGCTTTGATTGCCTCCCCATCACTCTAGCAGGGTCAGGCTGCTAGTTCCCTGAAAGTGTGGAGCTTGTCTGAAACCCGGCTGAGTGAAATTGTACTGGCGGGGTGGGAGATGCGAGCAGGTCCTGAGACTTCAGTCCCGGGCCCGATAATCACATTTAAATAAGATTAAAATTAGATTTAAATGACTTACCTGCTGTTCCTGCTGATTTCCAGCATAGTCCTGACTGCGTCGGATATCCGTCCCTGGGAGATGTGCGTGCGTCGGGAACTGATGCACATCAATTTAGACACAAGGCTCGAAGCTTCAGCAAATGAAGGCTTTTATTAACTATTAATGAAGCTATCAGAACTTTAGTACACTATCCCAGACTGAAGGGGTCCGGGCCAGAGCAGGGACTCTTATACCTCTCCCAGGGGGCGGAGCCCGACTGGGATGTGCCACAACAGTAACAAACACAGGTGTAACAACCCCACCCTAACCCAACAGCAACAGTAGTACAATCCAACAGTAACATATGTACATCCTTGTAGTACTGGCCAGCCCTGGCTCAGTACTATCCAGTGGGAACCAACGATGGTTCACCACATTCACCCCTCCTTTGAGAACAAAGGCCGGCGGGGTACAAAAACAGAATAAGGTGTCAGCAGTCTATAAGTTCAGACGGTCAGGGGGACCGCACCGTCGTTGTGACCTCCTCAATACCGGCGGTGACACCGGAGTAGGCACTTGCAGTGGCGTTCTCCCCAAAACGGCGTCCAGCTGTTCTTCCACGGACTCACAGGCCGGTTGACCCTGATGAGACGGTAGTGCAGTGGCGACCATCCTCGGGGCTCAGGCAAGCTGTGCATTGGAGTAAAATTGTTAAGCAATGGTCCCGATGCTGCCCGCGCCGTGTCCGGGGAAGAAATGAGAGATAATGGATTTGTTACTGGGGGTATGGGAGCGACAGGAGTTGCTATGTCCCCTGCAGGCGCCAGGTCTCGGATCGAGACCGTGTCTCTCGCCCGTCAGGATATGCCACATAGGCATACTGAGGGTTGGCGTGGAGGAGGTGGACCAGTTCGACCAAGGGGTCGGACTTGCGGGCCCTTACATGTCGCCGCAGGAGGACGGGTCCTGGGTACGTCAACCAAGCTGGTAAAGATATCCCCGAGGAAGACTTCCGAGGGAATGAGAACATGCTCTCGTGGGGAGTAGCATCGGTTGCCGTACACAGGAGGGAGCGGATAGAGTGAAGCGCATCAGGGAGGACCTCCTGCCAACGGGAGACTGGAAGACCTTTGGATTTCAACGCCAGTAGGACAGCCTTCCAGACTGTAGCATTCTCTCGTTCCACCTGTCCATTACCCCTAGGGTTGTAACTCGTGGTCCTACTAGAGGCAATCCCGTATGAGAGCAGGAATTGCCTCAAGTCATCGCTCATGAACGACGAGCCACTGTCGCTATGGATATAGCTGGGGTACCCGAACAGGGTAAAAAGATCACGGAATGCCTTGATCACCGTGGCAGCGGATGTATCCGAACAGGGGACAACAAACGGGAACCGGGAGTACTCATCGATTATGTTTAGAAAGTACACGTTCCGATCTGTTGAGGGAAGGGGGCCCTTAAAATCAACACTCAGTCTCTCGAAGGGACGAGTGGCCTTGACCAAATGTGCCCGGTCAGGTCGGTAAAAGTGCGGTTTGCATTCCGCGCAAATCCGACAGCTCCTTGTTACCGACCTGACGTCCTCCACCGAGTAAGGCAGGTTGCGGGCTTTTACAAAGTGGTAGAGCCGAGTGACCCCAGGGTGGCACAGATCATTATGGAGGGCGTTCAAACGATCCTCCTGAATACTAGCGCATGTTCCGCGCGAGAGGGCATCCGAGGGCTCATTGAGTTTCCCTGGACGATACATGATATCGTAGTTATCGGTGGAGAGTTCAATTCTCCACCGCAAGATCTTGTCATTCTTGATCATGCCCCTCTGCGTGTTGTTAAACATGAACGCCACGGACCGCTGGTCCGTGATCAGGGTGAACCGGTTTCCCGCCAGGTAGTGGCGCCAGTGTCTGACGGCCTCCACAATGGCCTGGGCCTCCTTTTCCACCGCTGAATGCCGAATTTCGGGGCCTTGGAGGGTGCGGGAAAAAAATGCGACGGGCCTGCCCGCATGGTTAAGTGTGGCGGCCAGGGCGAAATCAGATGCATCGCTTTCCACCTGAAAGGGGATGGATTCGTCTACTGCGTGCATCGTGGCTTTCGCGATGTCGTCTTTCAATTTCTTGAAGGCCAATTGGGCCTCTGGCGTGAGTGGAAAAGTCGTGGACTTAATAAGCGGACGGGCTTTGTCCGCGTAGTTGGGGACCCACTGCGCATAATAGGAGAAGAAGCCTAGGCATCTTCTCAGTGCTTTTGCACTAGCAGGCAAGGGAAGTTCAGCAAGGGGGTGCATACGGTCTGGATCAGGGCCAATGACCCCGTTTTCCACCACGTATCCCAGGATGGCTAAACGGCACGTACGGAACACACACTTCTCCCTGTTGTAGGTCAAGTTCAGGCGAGATGCAGTGCGTAAGAAGTTTTGGAGGTTTGTGTCATGGTCCTGCTGATCATGGCCGCAGATGGTGACATTATCCAGGTACGGGAAGGTAGCCCGCAACCTGTTCTGGTCCACCATTCGGTCCATAGCACGCTGGAAGACCGAGACCCCATTGGTGACACCAAAGGGAACCCGAAGAAAATGATACAAGCGACCATCCGCCTCAAAAGCCGTGTATTGTCGGTCCTCTGGGCGAATGGGGAGTTGGTGGTAGGCGGACTTGAGGTCTATGGTGGAGAACACCCGGTACTGCGCAATCTGATTGACCATATCCGATAAGCGCGGGAGAGGATACGCATCCAGCTGCGTATATCGGTTAATGGTCTGACTGTAATCAATGACCATCCGGGGTTTGTTCCCGCTCTTGACCACCACAACCTGTGCCCTCCACGGACTAACATTGGGCTGTATGATCCCTTCTTTGAGGAGTCGCTGAACCTCAGATCTGATGAAGATCCGATCCTCAGTGCTGTAACGCCTACTTTTAGTAGCGATGGGCTTGCAGCCTGGTACCAGATTCTGAAATAAAGAGGGTGTGGTGATCTTTAACGTAGAGTGATTGTTGGGCAATTTGGAGACTGCAGCTGTTCTCCCACTGCCAGCGAAGGGAGTGGCCCACCGTACTGTAGGATCACACTCCTCAAGTGGACCATGAAGTTTAGTCCGAGAAGTATTGGCGCGCAAAGATACGGCAACACAAGGAGCTTGAAGCGCTCGTAAACTGTGCCTTGTACTTTCAAGGTTACCACGCAACTCCCTAGCACGGCAACAGACCGGGACCTTGATGCCATAGATATTGTCTGTTTGGCAGGTTGAATCTGGAGTCCACACCTCTTCACAGTGTCAGGGTGGATAAAGCTCTTAGTGCTCCCGCTGTCAAACAGACAATAAAGCACATGAATGTTTACCTGGATATCCATCATTGAACGATCGAGCCTATGAGGCTTAGCCTGGTCCAGGATGATCGACGCCACCGTTGGTTCATGAACGCCACTGCAGGCAGCTGAAGTCGATGCTGAGGACCCCTGCTGGTCGCTCGTGGTCATCGTCGACCAACATGGCCGCCCCCATGAATCGCACGTGGGTGAGGGCGCCAAACTCAGTGACCCCTGGTGGTCATACTCCTCCGACTCCGTCGACCGTAATGGCGTCGTCCTGGACTCGCACGTGGATGAACCCCGCGACGACTTCAACGATGATGGTGATGATCCCAGCTCCGAAGAATCGCAGGCCGCACTGCCGTTCCTGGGTTTCGATCTGCACACCTTTGCATAATGACCTTTTTTACTGCATGCGGTGCACATTACCGCTTTAGCGGGACACTTTTGTCGGGTATGTTTTGCTCCTCCGCAGAAATAGCACCGCGGGCCGCATGGGGCTGCCGCCGTCGTCTGGCCCAAATGGGAGCACGCCATAACACAGCACTTCGAGCCCGAGGGGCGAGGAGGGATTTGCGACTGCTCCTGCCACGTTGTCTCCACGTGGTCCTCTGGATATAAGACTAAGCTCTTTGAAGCCGACTCGAGCATTTCAGCTAATTCGATGGCCTGGGTAAGGTTGAGATTACCCTTTTCCAGCAGTTTGAGACGGATGTATGATGACCCGACCCCAGCCACAAACGCATCTCGGGCGAGGTCGTACATGCTCTGCTCAGCCGACACAGCTTTGCAGTCACAACCCCTGGCTAGCTGTAAGAGCTCATTGGCATGGTCCTCCATGGTTTCGCCCGACTGCCGACGTCATGTAGCGAGGAGGTAATGAGCGTGTATCTCGTTAGGTGGTTTTGTATAGCGCTTCTTTAGAAGCTCGAGGGCCCTAGGATAGGTGGTGGCCTCACGGATCGCGAGGTAGACTGTGTCGCTTACCCTCGCATGGAGGACCATCATCTGTAGTGACCGCTGCGGAGGCTGCTAGGTAATCTTCGAAACACTTCAGCCAGTGGTCGAAGGTGTTAGAAGCGCCCACCGCACGTGGATCTAGCGTCAGACGTTCTGGCTTGAGAATTTGCTCCATACTCTCCTTTTTTTTTCTTCCGTCGAGAGTTTAATAATAGTTAATAAAATTGATGCACATCAATTTAGACACGAGGCTCGAAGCTTCAGCAAATGAAGGCTTTTATTAACTATTAATGAAGCTATCAGAACTTATATACACTATCCCAGACTGAAGGGGTCCCGGCCAGAGCAGGGACTCTTATACCTCTCCCAGGGGGCGGAGCCCGACTGGGATGTGCCACAACAGTAACAAACACAGGTGTAACAACCCTACCCTAACCCAACAGCAACAGTAGTACAATCCAACAGTAACATATGTACATCCTTGTAGTACTGGCCAGCCCTGGCTCAGTACTATCCAGTGGGAACCAACGATGGTTCACCACAGGAACACATGTGCGAATCTTGCGAATCGGCCGACATGCAATTCTCCCGGCCTGCCGCGCTAAAAAACTAGTGCGGTGGGATGGGAGAATCGCCCCCACTGATTTTCAGAGCTGGATGTTTGATCTCTGGAACTTGCTGCAGTTCCTGCATTGTGTATTCTATTCACTAGAGGCATGAAGTCAATCTCGACAGCTTCTTGTTCCAGTCCATCTGGGTAATGGAGTTTCTGCTGATGTGTATGACTGTGCCATTTTAAACTATTGAAAAGAAGAGTAATGTGACCATTAAAAAATAATTCAGAGTAAATGAAAAACCCCAAGTCCTCTGTTGATGATTTGTTAGTTGTAGATTACCCAATGTCTGATGGGGGGATCTCAGACCCAGAGAAAGCCTGAAGCTGAATTCCAATTTCCATATCCATGTTAGATTTTAATCATTTGTGTGTGGAATTCTCCAGGTGCTCCGGTTTTCTCCCATGGTCCAAAGATGTGTAGGTTAGGAGGAATTAGCAGGGTAAATATGTGGAGTCACAGGGATAGGGTCTGGGTAAGATGCTCTATTGGAGAGTTGATGCACACATGATGGGCTGAATGGCCTCCTTCTGCACAGTAGGAACTGTTCACTGCTGTGAAATGGAAAGGAGTCATAGATGACAGGCAGTCCAGGAGCTATAAGGATCTCACAGTCTGATATCAGAGATAGGAGACAGTGCAGAAGAGCAGTGGCCATGCAGCAGGAACAATCATTGGAAACATGGTGTACCCCAGCTACAGAAGGGGCAAGGGTGGTTCAAAGGAAAAATACACAGCTTGGTGTACTGGGCTATCCTACCATCAATGTTTCTGGGTGTGGCCAGCTCTGCACTGAGCTGCAGAGAGAATGGTAATGGTAACAGGGGCACTTACAGCCTGTAGATGAGTGTGCACATAGCATCCAGATGGGGTGGGTACAGGTCCACGTGAGGCATGGGGGCCTCACAGGTGATGGCTTCCAGCAGGAAGTGTGTCAATGTCCTCCACCACCACAACAACAGGATCCGCTTGGTATTAGTGGGGAGTCTGGAGAAAACAGGTGGCAACTCTTCCAGCACATCACGGAGCTCCAGGTAAATTGGGGGCACACAAACAGTGAGGGAGGGAGGGTCAAACTCTGTCCTGGCAGCACCACCATTTCGACACAGGTAAAATGGCATCTTCCAAAATCACAAGCATGACCAATTCTGTCTGGGAGGGGCATGATAAAGCTGGGCTCTGGAGCTCCTTCTTGGGACTCATACTCACCTGTTGGTGCTGCTACAGTGGACAGGATCCAGCTCAATGAGACAGGACCCAGAGCCCACTGCCTTGGAAGCAAGAGCAAGCCCAATCCATCACGCAAACCAGCCTCCCATTCATTGACTCTATCTATACTTCCTGCTGCCTCGGCAAAGCAGCCAGCACAATTAAGGACCCCACGCACCCCAGACATTCTCTCTTCCACCTTCTTCCTTCGGGAAAATGATACAAAAGTCTGAGGTCATGTACCAACCGACTCAAGAACAGCTTCTTTCCTGCTGCTGTCAGACTTTTGAATGGACTTACCTTGCAATAATTTGATCTTTCTCTACACCCTGGCTATGACTGTAACACTACATTCTGCACTCACTCGTTTCCTTCTCTATGAACGGTATGTTTTGTCTGTATAGCGCGCAAGAAACAATGCTTTTCACTCTATGTTAATACATGTGACAATAAATCAAATCAAAATCAAAAAAAGTCAGAGTTCTAATTGTATGCCGTGAAAGAGATAGGCATAACTCATACGCTCACGTCAAAGTTTGAAAAACTATGGCAGGAATGCAGCCTTGGAGAGTGAGGCTACAGTGAAGAGGGAACATCTGCCATCCCATCAGTGAAGGGGAGCTATGAATTAACAATTGTTATTCATCTGTGGCTAAGCGTATTCTATTCATTCAACATGAGCAACCGAAAGTCTGAAGAAAAGTGTTACAGTTTATAAGATTATGTTTTAAGATTGTATCTTTTGGTTTATAAGATTTCCATATTTTGAGGTGTAGCTTTAAATGTAGGGTCATGTGACCTGCAATGAAATCTGCTTTAAGAGTAAGCCTGGGTGGTTTAATTGTCAGCAATCTGAGTAAAACTCAGATTATTTTATTAAGAAGGAGGTACAAAGTATTGATACTTGGGGGCAATGACAGCAGTTTCCATGTCTACAAGAAGAGTAGACCCTGATGGCACAATCTTCTGGTCTCGGCTGCCACTGAAGTCAACAGTCTTGGCTGGCTCACCACATCCACTGCAGCAGGACCCATCCCTGTGGGGACAAGAAAATCCCACCCCAAATCTCCCAGAGTCCCAGAAAGGTTTCCCGATATTAAATTACAAACAGTTGTGCTGCAAACTATTCCTTTACTTTAAAAATGAGAGGAAGTGGGGAACAAGTTGGTTAGCACTGTTGCCTCAGAGCATCAGGGACCTGGGTTCGATTCCAGCCTCGGGTCACCATCTGTGTGCAGTTTTCATGTCCTCCCTGTGTCTGCGTGGGTTTCCTCCAGGTGCTCCGGTTTCCTCCCACATTTCAAAGATGTGTGGGTTAGGTTGATTGACCATGATAAATTGCCACTTAGTGTCAGGGGGACTAGGAGGGTAAATAAATAGGATTACAGGATAGGACCTGGCTGGGATGATTGCAGGTGCAGGCTCGATGGGCCAAATGGCCTCCTTCTGCACTGTAGATTCTATGATCAAGGATAACTAATTAACATTTTAGATAGATACAATGCTAATGTGTTTACTGTTGCCATGAGGAACAGAGTTGAGGTTTTGAGATCAGATTATAGGTTTCCCCTATACACAGGAATATCACAGACAGACAGCAATTGCAATTTTGTCCCACGTGGTCTGTAGCCAAATGAGAAGTAGAGAGCAAGACATAGAACCAGTCAGGCCTGCACTAGAGAAAATACTGAAGCTATCATTGCCCACACAGAATGCTGGTGGGAGCTCAGATTGAAGACTGAAGAGTTTGTGAGGAGTCAAAGAAGGCTGGAAGACTTGAAGCTGGAGGAAGAAGTTTACAGTGTAATTCTGACACTGAGAAATAATTCAGGGATTAGAGGTTACCCCACTGGGAAAATAAAAAGGAAGTAACCCATTCAAAGCTGAGAGCGGTTGTGAACTGCTTGCAATATGAACTGTAATTCTGTGGAGAGTACAATGGAACCATTTATTTCTACAATTTAAAGTCCAAGCGGCTTGGAGAAGAAAACAATGTTCAGTCAAGAGTGTTTTTAGTCATTTGATACAGTACAAGTTTTAACATATGAAATCTTGATGTGTTAGCTGTTAACTGAAAGATCACATTCCTTGTTAAGGTTTATCGGTCTCGACAGAGATCACAACATCATTAGGTTCCCGCTCCTCCCCACCCCCAAACAGATGATCACTAAAAAGGATAAGAGGGAGAAAACAGAAAATTCTGGAAATACTCATCAAACCTGGCAGCATCTATGGAGACAGAAACAAGAGTTTTAGTGTGCCATATTTTCAAAGTAGGGTTGAGAACCCGACCCCCAGATGAATTCTGGTCCTGATCCTGCATCTGAACTGTGTCACTCTCAGAACGCTATTTTTAAATTCAAGCACACTAATTGGACAGGAGACCAGCTCGACACCCAATTTGTGGCCCCAAATGCCTCCAGGGAGGTGGAGGCTGCACGCCTGGTGCCAGGAGCAAAGACAAGCGGCAGCCATGTTGGAGCCTGCTGTGACTTGCTGATTGGAGCATGCAACCCCTCAGAGGGCCTTAGGTTTAGTGTGGATGAAAGGGGCTATGCAGGCAAAATGAAGGCTCAGCGCTCCAACCAGTGCAGATAGGTTCATGAGAAGTACAGTTTTTACTGAAATGTAGGAGGTTTTCCAGATGTCCTTATGATGAACTCAATGGCTGGGCAGTAACTTACAGCAGACTGTTTTTGTTTGCCAAAATAACTGTTAAAAATAGTATTCTCCACCAGAGAGTCACATTAACAACTTCCTTAATGGCCCATTAATGAGCAGCAAGACGCCATAACGTCAGCCATTTGAAAATTCCAAACTTTCCTGGAAGCATTGGGATCCTGAAACAACCTCCAGGACATGGATTTTGAATAGACACCCACACCAGCTCCCAACCCCATAGGCGTATGAAAATCTGGCCCAAAGTTTCAGATAGGTGACCTTTGATCAGAGCTGGGAAAAGTTAGATATATATCATGTTTTAAACAAATGAAAGAAGGAAAGGTTGGAAAAGGAACAAGGAAAACAAGAAAGAAAAAAAAATGTTTACAGGAAGTGTGAATGGCAGAATCATGAAAAGTTATTGCCCTTACATAATAATCTTGCTCCACTGAACAATTTCTTCCTATCTCAATTCTATTTTTTCCTCTTCTTGTCCAGTCTCTTCCTACCTACATCTATGACTTTTCTGATACCATCTAAACAGTTGTCCTCATCCTAACATTCCCCTTTTCACCGTGAACATTCAATCGATGTCCACCTCCAGAAGTGTCCAAGGGCTCTTTGCTTCTTCCTTGAAGGGAGTGTTAACCAGTCATCATCCACCAACATCCTCCTCCTCCTGGCTGAACATTCTCATACTGAACAACTTCATTTATTTCCACTCACTTCCTCCAAATGGAAGCTGTTGCTATAGGTGTCTCTACATGTTGTAATTATGCCTCCCTTTCTTGTGGAACACTTCAAACATTCTTTGTTCCAGTCCTACTCAGGATTCTTCACCTGTTTCCAGTACTTTGATAACTGGATTCGTGTAATTTTCTTCTCGTGCCTTGAACTGGAAAATGTCATCAAATTTACTTCCAATTTCCCTTGCCTTCATATTGTCCATCTCCAACTCATTTTCTGTGTCCATTCCTAGAAACAGGCTATTAACTACTATTCACTATAAGTCTACAGGCTCCCACAACTAATTCCACTACACTTCCTCACATTCTGATTTCTGCAGGAATTCCACTCCATTCTCAAGGTTTCTTCATTTCCGTTACATCAGTTCTGATTAGGGGATTTTCACAATAACTTCATTGCAGTGTTAATGCAAGCCTACTTGTGACACTAATAAATTAGCTAACTGATGTTGCAACCATTCATACTTGGATTGAAATTTACATGGTGGGGTGGGGGTGAGATCTACATGTATCAATAAAATAGTAGCAAACAAAACACGCGTTGCAAAAACCTAGTACCAGCAGAATGCCAAATAAGAAACGGATTTTGAATTTCAAATTGACTGAAAGCCGCACACAAGTTTTATTGAGAGACCTAGTTCCATCAACTGTAATCGGACCATCTGCAAGCAAGGGAGAAAATCTTCTATTTTACTCCTAAGGCACATATTGTGAATCAACAAATGCATTTGCAATCTGTACAAGGGATCTTTGTAGCTGAATCCTGTCTTCAAACAGACTTAGACATTGACGTGGAAGCATTATTTGGTTCTAGAAGAGTAGATTTCATTTTCCTATGTTTATTTTCCTAACAGATTTCTGTCAGTCAATGCAATCAGATTGGGCTGGCTCATTGTGCTTTCATTTTTAAGCAGTTATCGCTTCCCCATCTGCACAGGGAGATTGAAAATTGACCTGATAGACCAGCCTCACTCCTCATCCATGAATGGATACACAGAATTTATCACCATTAACTCTCCTGCCAGATTCTTGAAACAATCTGCCCACTAATATCAAACTAAATGGATTTATTTACAAATCGGAAGCTAGTGATTCAGCCCCTTATCGACCTGGCAGGTAAAGGGATAAATTTGCCTTAAGACATCCCTAACAAGAAGAACTGCACAAACTGGAAATTTGAAATACATATCTTTAATGATGGTTAAACCACATTCAATTGCAAACTGAGAATCAGGAATGTAAAGGAACAGACAGACATTATCTATCAAATGAGGACAATTGGCAACCAAGGGCAAATCTTGGTCATTATGGGGTTAGCAGAATGGAGTGTTATAGTCCTGAGACAAAACACTAGCTAAACTGCAATAGTGACATGCATGAAGATGCAATCCAATTAAACATTGAACCAACCATGAACAAGTGGCCCAGGGGCCTGATAAAACCAATCACTGAGATATGTGTTGCTAATTGTGTATCAGTTTGGGGTTAATTGTAACCAGGTGGTGGATATTTAAGGGGAAATCAACTGTGCTACTGTATATATCAGAGCTGGCTGGAAGAATAGTTGTTGGTGTTTATGATCTGTTATGGGTATCTTTGTAAACCAAAAAAAAATTTGTAGAAGCATTCTATCCTTCACAACCTGGCCATCTTAGATCTAACATGAATGGGATAATTACAAAGGAAATTGGAACACCAAGAACAAAAAAAATTAACAAATAAAATGCCTAGTTTTTTTTTCCCGTTGTTAGCTAGGACAGAGGGGTCTTAACTGAATAACATGTTTCCAATGACTGAATGATCATTGGTTTATCCAGCCAGGCAGCCATGTGTCATCTTCTTATTTACTCAATGTAATTGTTGTTGACGAAAGATAATTTCTGTGTGATACTATAGCTACCTATTTTTGTGATGTGTACTCAAAGCCACAAATCTCCTTGTAACACCAAACGTGGAAGGTATGAAAGTCATAAAATAATTTCTACACAGGCAAAATGGATCTCCCCTTTCCTTTAGAGGCAACATGGTGGCACAGTGGTTAGCACTGCTTCCTCACAGCGCCAGGGACCCAGTTTCAGATCTGTTGGCAAGATCCAGTTTCAGATCCAGCTCGGAGTTTGCATGTTCTCCCAGTGTCTGCATGGGTTTTCCCCAGGTGCTCCAGTTTCCTCCCACACTCCAAAGATGAGCAGGTTAGGTGTATTGGCCATGTTAAAAAAAATGTCCCTTAGTGTCAGGGGGATTAGCAGGGTAAATATGTAGGGTTATGGGGATGGGGCTGAATGGGATTGTTGTCAGTGCAGGTTCGATGGGCCAAATGGCCTCCTTCTGCACTGTAGGGATTCTATGGAATGGACTAGTGGTGCATTACCAATTACAAATCTACTGGACATAGTGACCAACAACTTATCCCAAAATTGCTTACATTTGACTTTGCTTTACAATTAAATGCACATTCCTATTGAAGTGAAGTAAATTGCTATATTACCTTAATTTGTTTAATTATCTCTACATATAATTACATTTAAACAATCTACATAGTTTGTCACTCTTGCTTAATTTGAAAACAATCTAGAAGTCTAAAGCTCGGCACAACATCGTGGGCCGAAGGGCCTGTTCTGTGCTGTACTGTTCTATGTTCTAGAAGTCAGAGTGGAATAGTTAGGAAACCTGTCGATTGATAACTGAAGGATCAGGGCTTGTCCAACCTTTTTGCGTCGAGGGCCACATTTCAATTCTTTTCTCACTCAAGAGGCAGATGAGCAAATTTTGGAGATGAAGTTTGGCACAACATTCAACATGAATTTTTTTTAAAAAACAACCTGAAGTATGAAAAGAAACAAGTTGCTGAGCAAAATAACACAATAAGTAATGAATAAACATGAATAAAATAGGGTGGGAGTGTCGGTGCTCGACTCATTCCTAGTCTCAAGGTGCTCACTCAGTCACCCTCACCCATTGTGAGAGTGCATGGTAGTGTGTGCGCGTCAGGGTGTGAGAAACCAGAGACAGGGAGTGAGCCAAACTTATGGACTCATTCAGCTCCCGCATTCTCTACCTACCCACACTCTCTCAACTCCTGGTCCAAACGCCAGTGGGCCGTGTTCCCCGGCACATTTGCTCTCTGGGCCTGAGCTCACCGCTGCTGGTGTTCACTACTCCTCCAATCATAGTTTATGGGGGGCGATCTTCCCAAAAAAATTCTAAGGGTCAAAAAAGTCTGAAAACGGGATTATTCCACACCGGCCTAAGCGAAGCCAGTGAAGCTGGCTGCAAAGTGTTCGGGCACTATTGCGCAGGGCACCCCGATCACCCAGTGAACCGAGAGACTTCTTGCCAACTCTCCCATGGACACAGGACCCACCCCTGCATCAGTGGCAGCATTGTCACCGCCCCATATCAACACAGGTTGCTGGTATCAAGACCCTTCCAATGAGTCCCCCAGCGAACCCTCTACGACACCCCCACCCCACACACACGCCCCTGTGACAATCATCCCTTTGCCTGAATCGACACCCAACATATCCCCCCTTGCAATAACCCCCCCCATGAATAAGCCCCTGCATCTTTGTGTATATGGCCCATCATAGCCTGATCCCCACTCAGGTCCTGTCCCCTTGGCACTGCCGCTGGCACACTTATGGTGCCCAACAAGACAGTGCCAATTGGCCACCGCCAGGTGAGCACTGCCCACCTCTGCCCACAACCACCTAGGGGGTTCAATGGCCTCCAATCCACCTGGCGTGACCATGGCACCTGGTCTCTGCTGATGTAGATCAGTACTGATCCCCATCAGCGTGACATCTCGCCGACAAGGAGGAAGATTCTGGGAGGTCGGATGATGCCATGCAGGAGAAGGGAAGTCAGCTGATATTTACGTTAATCGGCTTTGCACTCTTTTGCCAATCTTGCCGGCAAAACAGGGTCAGAAGGATAGGATTTTTTTATCTTTGCCCATAATCTTCTCGGTTTGCCATGCTGATCGACCAGTGTGGCGAGCCGGTACAATTGCCCCCTATTTCCCTCCCACGTTTGCTGCTCGCTAATGAGCCTGATCAGCAGAAAGAATGGGGAAGAAACAGCCTGTGAACGGAGGAGTAGCTGCACACGGATTCTTCCAGTCAAACCTGTTTGCGCAGTATTTTGAAAATTTGCTCTGGGAGCGGGTGGAGGGTTTTTGAGGGCCCCATCCAGCCCTCGGGCTGCATGTTGGACAAGCCTGTTCTAGCTTGTCCTCCCTCTTTTATAAGATGCACCGAAGCCTCAAAAATCAAATGAGCTGTTGCCAGCAGTTCATTCTACAACAGGAACAAAGGGTTGTTGCTCCAGACTTTTTGTTTGATGAGAACCTTAGTTCAGCAACAGCAATTAATCTCTAATTGACCTCATTTTGTGTCCACTTCACCATGGGTCATAATTAAGTCGATCAATTAGATTTCTGCCCTGGCCCAATTAGATCCTATAGCCTTAAGGAGGCAGGCCATATTTGATACAGTGGACAACTTTCTGCCAAATCGTCTCTTTATAGCAAAAGGCTATCCAGATATTAATATGTCTCTAACTATCTATAATAATATAATTTGCAGTTTTGCTTGCATGACAGATTTAGTTGGTCAGTTTGATGAGTGCGTCTGTTGGTGGGTTTATTTGGTAGGCAATGGGGAGAATGTCATGGAAAGGGGGGTGAAATAGTCTGGGTAGGGCAGGAATGCCATAGTGTGGAGAGTGTGGGATGGGATGGAATAACATGGGATTGGGAGATGGAACGGTGTAGAATTGGGCTAAAATATAGTGGGAAGAGGGATGGAACAGTACGGGGGATAGAATGGCAAGGGAGATAGAATGGCCTGGGTGAGAAGTGGAATAGCCTGAGGGTGTGGGGTGGACTGTTGTGGGAGGAGAAAAGGGGAGGGAATGGGAGAGGAAATGTCATGGGGGTGTTGGCAGGGTGAGGCAGGGGAATGGCATGGGTATGGGGAATGGCATGAAAGGGGCATGGCATAGGAAGGAATGAAGGGCATGGGAGGCAGAGGGATGGACACATATGGGGGGAAGGAATGGAAAGGCAGAAGCATGAGAGTGGAATGACATGGATGAACAGCAGGGGCATGGTGGTACAATGGTTACCACTGCTGCCTCACAGCGCCAGGACCTTGGTTTGATTCCAGGCTTTAGTGACTGTCTGTGTGGAGTTTGCATGTTCTCCCTGTGCCTGTACAGGTTTCCTTCTGGGTGCTCCAAAGATGTGCATGAATTGGCCACGCTAAATTGCCCCTTGGTGTCCAAATGTGTGTAGGCTAGAGGGATTAGCCATGGTATATGCGCAGGGTTATGGGGCTAGGGCGGAGGGTGGGACTGGAAAAGATGCTCTGTCAGAGAGTCGGTGCAGACTCGATGGGCTGAATGGCCTCCTCTGCACTGTAGGGATTCTTTGACAGTGGGGTGACAGCATGGGACAAGGAGAGGAGCAACTGCAATGGCGGTGGCGGGGGGGTGGGGGGGGGAGGGTTTGAATGGGGAATAGATGGGAGGGATGGAATGGGGATGGGGATGACATAGGAAGAAGGGTGGGGTGAGGGGTTGTATGAGAGAGGTGGCATGGGAAGGATGGTATGACATGCAATGGAGACTTAAATATGTACTGCTGCAATAGAGATACTAATTGCACCACAGATGTTTGCAGGTCTTTGCCAGTTATACTATAGTACATAGCACATTATATGGTCTATTTTTCTGCTGTTATAATAAATGACCTACCATGAATTTTAGATAATATAGATAAACGTATGAACAGATCTGTGGTAGTTCTGGTGGTGTCTTGTAAGTCTTACAAATAATTACAAGCATGTGTCAAGAAAATGAGAGTTTTAGTAATTTTTGTTTTGGAATGTCACTGTCATATTCTCATATACTGGAAAACAAGCTTGTGGAGGTGTGACTGGTTTATCATAGAAAATAGAAAAGGTAAATTGGGGATCACTTCAGGTTAAATTAGGACTGCTGGACAACATGGTAAAGACTTTTTAAAAGAGCAGGAATCCTGGCTTAGTTTTCCTCTCAAACCTGAGACCAACTATAATCCATCCATTTCCTACCAACTCCCTACTGAACATACATGGCACACAGGAACTTCCTGACCTGCTTTGTTGAGTATTACACCATGCGCAGTAGTGAATTCACCGACTTAGTGATTGCAAGAGCTTGTGATATATTGAAATTGTGAAAAAAAAGTTAGCTATGTCATTTTAAAGATGTTTTTTTTAACCTTTTCTCTCATACTGCAGTTGTATCAGCCTTTTAGGGTGTTTGCCTTCATTATGTAATCCACAAGCTGCAACGTTGAAGTGATGTTTTGAATAGGGGGAAAGGTCCTTCACCTGGTGTGCACAATGCTGGCATGATGCTCAGACGGGGGGATGTGAATTGGGCTGGTCGGGAGTGGTGTTGCACACACTGCTGACATGCTGCGTTCAAGACTGGGAGAGTGTGACTGGGTCAGGAGTGGTGTACAGTACTTGTCTCACTGAGTGATGGTTTGAATATTGATGAAGCTTTGCCCTGTGCTGTCACATAGTGGCGTGATGCTCCTCTCAGTGGCACCCGGAGGAAATTCTGCTTGGCTGAATGAGTGATGTCAGTGAAAGTTGGGCGTAATGTTACAGGCTGCAGAACCCGCCTCACTCAGACGTGTGTAACTTAGCTGGAGGCGTTCTCTTGCCTGTTATAAAACCTAGTAATTTTCTTATGCAACGTCAGCAGCGATTTTTTTAATCGCGCAGATTCATTGCGAAAAGTGGTAACAGTTCGCACTTTCTGCAAAATCTTTTGCCAAAGGACATTTCACTGAAAAGTTAGTGTTTACTCGTGTGAGTATTACTTTTCGCTGTAAACCTTTAAACCCGTAAACCGTGCCTGTGTTGCCAAATACAATGTCCAGTGTCGCTTACACGATCGTAGATGGGCCATTCTGAATCTATTAAATCTTGTCTATTAAGCACATTTCTTGATACCTTCATAGCAGATGACAAGCCCGGGCAATGAGGGTGTTTTGGTGACCCCCCAAACTAAAACTTGGCATTTGAAAATCTAATTTCTCTTTTTTGTTTTAATTATAACCACATTTGAGTCATATGCTTTGAGCTTTTTACTCCTCCCCGTCCCCAAAATGAGAACAACCTTTGTACCGTGAAAAATCTTTGTTTTAGCATCAAGAAAATGTATCTATCAGCTGTGGTTCAGTTGAACAGCACTGCTGCCTCACAGTGCCAGGGACCTGGGTTCAATTCCACCCTTAGGTGACCGTCTGTGTGGAGTCTGCGTGTTCTCCACGTGTCTGCGTGGGTTTCCTTCGGATGCTCCGGTTTCCTCTCACGGTCCAAAGATGTGCAGGTTAGGTGAATTGGCCATGCTAAATTGACCCTAAGTGTCCTCGGATGTGTAGGTTAGGGGGATTGGTGGGGTAAATATGGGGGGTTATGGGGATAGGTAAGATGCTCTGGTGGAGAGTCAGTGCAGACTTGATGGGCCGAATGGCCTCCTTCTGCACTGTTAGGGATTCTATGGTAGCACACTCGCCGCTGAGTCAAGTCCCATTCCAAAGACTTGCACACAAAAGATGAGGCTGACTCACCAGTGCAGTAGTGAGGCAGTTTTGTTAGAGTTGTTGCCTGGCAGCCTCTAATCTGGCACCCTCTGTAAACTTGAATCATCCTAAACTGTTCAGCCTATATTCTAATTCGCACCACCTGCTTGCATTCCACTACCGGCCCAGTAATGCCTCAGTTTTAAAATTCTTATCCTTGTTTTCAAATTGCTTCATGCTTTCCCGCTCCCTATCTCACCAACTCAGCGAGGGTGCACTATTGGAAATGCTGTCTTTCGGATGAGACCTAAAAACAAGACATCTCCTGGGTGGATGTAATATATCACACAGATCAAGTCAAGTTTCTCTGATGACCTGTCCTTCTCTCTGTCATCTTTTTACATACAACATGTAAATCCATGATCTTTTAAATCTTAAGAGCCTTTTTTTCCTTTTGTGTGTTGAAAGTGTATTGTCAAGCTTTCATTTATAAGTAATATAACTGCCCAGCTTTGTTAACCTAACAGCATGAAACAGGGTTCCTGGTGTCGGGGTCAAACCACACTTGTGCATTTCCCAATCTAGTTATGAAAAGGCCATTGTGATCTTAATCAGAGATACAATGAAAGCATTGCTAGGCCACAAGAGTGGAAAATTCTGGTGATTGTGTGAAGATATCATGGTTTTCTTCTCAACTTGTACCATCATATGTAACTAATTAAACATTTATTATTGCTAGAGAAGTTGTGTGACTGCTTCGCATTCAATTATAGATTTGCAATTTATATTTTTGACTCCTTCCAGAATAAAGCTATTTTAATTCTTTTTAGTATTCAATCTCACCAATGCTTGCTCCTGCTTTCTGACACCCCACTGTGTATGTGCCAGCTCGCACACCTTTCTCTCCATATGACCCTGTCTTGTATACCTCTCCTGACCCGCCCGCGACAATCCCTGCCACTGGCAGGACCAGGAAATCCCTTCCCATGCCTGTCCTCTCCACACTGATACTATACCACATTCCCCACTCACTGCTTTGTTTTAACTTCCAGGATGGGCCACAGTTCCTGCTTTAATGAACAACAACAATTTCAGGTTGCAGGAAGTTGCAGCTCTTTGCTGATTTGTGGCTTAAGCAATGAACTTTCAGCTTACTGCTTTACAATCACGGCTTAGGGCTTGCTCCTCTCTTATTTCGTTTACCCCCATCACATGGCTACCCAAATGACAATTGCCCTCTTCATAAAAAAAGTCAAAAACAGAATACAAATTGGTAAAACCTTCCTCACAGTCAGCGTGCACAGCAGATGACTTGATATAGCACACATCAAGTATGAGGAAACACATGGCCTCTAGACAGCTACTATTCACTGCACGCTAGCATATCAAATAGTATTCTATATTGTACATCATCTCCATCTTGTGCATTAAATTTACACAGTTAATTTTCAATTGATTTTCTTAAAGCAAACCACTTATATCCAGCTTAATCTGTTCCTAAATGATATTAATTAATTGCTAAACAGCACAAAACCCGGGCGGCATGGTGGCACAGTGTTAGCACTGCTGCCTCACTGCGCCAAGGACCCAGGTTCAATTCCTGGCTTGGATCACTGTCTGTGTGGAATCTGCACGTGCTCCCTGTATCTGCTTGGGTTTCCTCCGGGTGCTCCGGTTTCTCCCACAATCTGAAAGACGTGCTGGTTAGGTGCATTGGCCATGCTAAATTCTCCCTCAGTGTATCTGAACAGGGTCTGGAGTGTGGCGACTAGGGGATTTTCACAGTAACTTCATTGCAGTGTTAATGTAAGCCTACTTGTGACACCAGTGAAACCATTTATATCCAACTTAGTCTCTCCCTTAATTATATTAATTCATTGCTAAACAGCCCAAAACTGCAGTTGACAATGTCAGTGCATCAGGTGTAGCTTAGTGCCAGTAATCTGACGTGAGTCTGAAACTTGTGATTTAAGTCCAGCTTAAAGACCAACTGCAGGCTGATATTTTGATGTATTACTTAGGAGGTGTGGCATATTCGGAGGTGCCATCTTTCAAACAGAGAGCCCCACATCTGCCATCTTAGATGGTTGTAAAAGATCCCATAGACTTGTTTTGAAGAAACATAGAGGTCATTATCGCATTGCCGTGCACAAATTCACTGTCAGGTTTCCCCTAATAGAAATGATTACACTTGAAAAGTACTTAATTGACTGAAAATCTGTTTGGGATGTTGTAAAAAGTGTTACATTACTTTCTCACGCCCTCTTAACATTAAATTTGCAATAACAGAATACATCAGCACATCTCTTATATCTTATGCATCACACTATGGCGAACCAACAAGTAATATTAATACTGTGCAGCATGTACAGAAATCACAGCAGCATGGAAGATGTAAAATACTCTTAAAAGGCTGGTTATTACAGTTTGAAGCTGACAGGCCCATTCTGAGCTGCAAAGGTTTCCTGACCAGACACCAATTAAGTACCCTTAAACTGGGTTTATTTCAAGACAATTAAACATTATGATCTCAAAGTACTCCACATATCAGTTGTTCTATAACAGCATATTATCTGAATTACTATGAGCAATGTCACGAATCAAATACTGTCAACCTCGATTGTGAATGTGTAGTACTGAAGATATCTCAGAGAAGTGGGAATAGACTCAAACCACTGAAAGATAAATCTGAGCTTGGCATCAGGGAGCATGGCTTCACACAAAGAATGATCACTTGGAATACACTCCCAAGTCACATGAAAGCCCTGGAATGGTTCAAGGGTTAGTTAGATGCTATACTGGGCCATTAAATTGGAAAGATTTATTGTTGCTAATATCAGCAAATGAATGCCTTATCTGTCAGATGGTGTTCCTCTTTATTTAAAGTATAACAGATTAACATCTTCATGAAAAAGTAGTAAATGGAGGAATGCCATATATATTAATTCATCTGACATACCAACTTTTATTTGTAGACTTTTGGTTTTCTCCTTTTGGTTGTCTGACTAAGACAGTCCAAATGACCTTCATTATCTGTACTCTCTTCATCTGACCACAACAAGTGATTCCCAGCAATTAAATGTGCTGCCAAACTTGCCAAAATATGAACAGAACAGAAAACTCTTGAGGACTGGCCAAAGAGTTAATACAGTCTGTCAATGTAATGTCTTTACAGTTCTTCATTGACAGCGGACTTTTAGACATAAAGTACACCTGAAGCAGCAGTGAGGTGGCGTGGCTGGTTTTTAACATAGTTATCTTTTCTAACTTTTCTACTTTCACTAGTATTGAATGGGTTAATTAAATGAAGATGTATGGGAGGTGAGGATTTCTTCTGGTTACTAGATGTTAGTGACATCCTAAATGTAACAAAAAATTCCTGTATTCTTAAAAGGTTTGTTATTTCCCCAGAAGTAGTAATCAGAGACTATCTACCTATTAGCCCAGGTTTTATGAAAAGAGTAATGATGAGATTAACAATGCTTAAGCACAGTTAAGTGCGGAAAGAAGTTGCTCTCCAATTTGCCACGATCCTCCCTAAAGCAGGACTTTACTGAAAGATTAAGACACACGGCGGGTGTGAAGTTACTGTACTTGCCCAGTAAACATGCCAGAAAATGTCACGGTTGGTGCTGTCAAGTGTAAGTAAATTTTTAATGGCATATTAAGTCTTAATTACTGTCAACCTCTCTGTCCCTGAAAATCTATTTTCATAAATATGGATTTTCATTCTTTCAGAATCTTATTATGGTTGAAAATGTTATTAAAAAATTAAAAATGTATATAATTTTTAAGGATTTTTTTCTATCCCTTATCTCAATCCTATTTTGCTTTCACTCTCTTTCACTTCCTATACATGATTTTACACGGAATAGCCTATTATAATTAATACTTCCCAGTCTAGATTCTTATTGGTTCAGTGAGGATACTTAACTCGGGCTGAAGAGCCACTCTGTTGCTTGCCCTGCTCATACATTCCCTCTAGAAGGCGCCACATTGACAATTATCTCAAAATACCATATGTTACCACTCAAAAATTCACAAAGTTTGCGGGCAACTGTAAGCATAGCAAATGATATTTGATTTATTATTGTCACATGTATTGGGATACAGTGAAAAGCATTGTTTCTTGCATGCTATAGAGACAAAACATACCGTTCATAGAGTACATAGGGGAGAAGGAAAGGAGGATACAGAATATAGTGTTGCAGTTACAGATACAGTGTAGAGAAAGATCAGCTTAATATATGGTAGGTCCATTGAAAAGTCTAATGGCAGCAGGGAAGAAACTGTTCTTGAGTAGGTTGGTACGTGTCCTCAGACTTTTGTATATTCTTCCTGATGGATGAAGGTGGAAGAGAGTAAGTCCTATGTGCGTAGGGTCCTTGATTATGATGGCTGCTTTCCCGAGGTAGCGGGAAATGTAGACAATGTCAATGGATGGGAGGCTGGTTTGTGTGATGGATTGGGCTATGTTCACAACCCTTTGTGGTTTCTTGCGGTCTTGAGAAGGAGCAGGAGCCATACCAAGCTGTGATACATCTGGAAAGGATGCTTTCTTTGATGCATCTGTAAAAATTGGTGAGAGTCACTGATTGCAAATTTTGGGTCCTTAGTTTTACAATTTGAATAATAGATAGTTTTTTTTCTCAAAATGATGATATTTGCTGAAATAACTAAATGTGTGTGAATGGTAGCACTGGAGTAAATATTTATTTCTGTAACGCTACTGTAGATTTTGCTGGATCAGGCCATCTCATGGCACACCCCATTGGTCAGACTTGTCCACTTAAGTTTGGACTTTAAAATATTCTGACTAAAGATTTGCTGATAATGGCCCAGTCTGAGTAACAGGGCATCTGTAACCTAGGTGAAGAATGAGACAGACAGTGTATCCTCTCAAACAGTGAGATTTAAGGATTGAGACCTAAACAGAGGAAAGACTGAGAAAAGGGGTGGGGGAAGGGGGTGTGGTGGGTGAATTCAATGTTAAATCAGGTACAGAAGGAAAGATTGGGCCAAGACAAAGAGGGAACAAAACACATAAAGAAACATTTTTTTATTCTATGGTCATTTTAAAATCTCCTATAATAGTTCATGGGAATGAAGCTGTATACATGTGTGCAGTTGTTCACTTTTGAGAATTAGTAATCATTAATTATTATCAGGTCATTAAAAGTTTGCTTGCCAAATTAATTACAAGACATCTTTCTGTTGTGAGTTTAATGGGCAATTAATTTATTAATTTGGGAATTTGATGAAAATAACTGAGGTGAAGCCCAAAATGCCATTTTTGCAAAGGTAATAACACAATTCAACCAGCAACTTGTGGTGATTCACAATTCATGCAGCACTTCTTCATTAATCAAGTTGCTGGCCCACATACACATCAATAACAATGTACATTGTTCACATACTGGTGTTGTTTCAACAAAATCTAGCTCACCATTCCCAGCAAGGAAGTCTGATGCCTGAAGACCATGGGTTGGAAACAGATCTTCCGACATTGCTGCTAGGAACTCTGACCCACCGTCCAGAAAAGACCTTGAATTTCTACACAAAATATCTGGGCGGGAATTCCCAATTAAATAAATTTCCTTTTCTCCCTTCACTGAAAGTAATGGTGGCAAGGGATTATTGGAGGTCTTGTGGTGTAGTGGTAGTGCCCTACCTCTGGAGCATAAACTGCTGGTTCAAGTTCAATGCCAGGGTTTGTTGACCATGGAGAGGAACATTCATAATATGGCTCAATGGTGTGTGTGTGTGTGTGTGCATGCGTGTGCATGCGTGTGTGTAGATACATTTTTTAAAAATGGATAGTGTCACATGATACTATGAGATAACTTTCTCGTGTTAGTTCAAACATCGCATGCTGGTAGTCTATTTAACCTAGAGAGTGTCACAATCAAAAGGGACCCTCTTGCCTGACATAAGGATACATTTATGTTCCACTGCATCGTTATCAAGTAAGGGACTAAACTCATTTTTAAAAAATAATATTCTCCCTTTCCTAGTCTGGGACACAGATCAATTTTAGTATCTCACCATTGACCCAGCGAAAATCAACAGCACCATTCTATCTGGTCTTGATCGCTAAGTACCACAATATATTTTGTACTAAACCAGTAAGCCATTGTAGGCACTAATATCTACATTTTAAAATATCTTCTTACCTTCCCCTTTTTGCATCCTTTATGTTTAAGTGAATGGAATACAGTGAGTTTACTAAATGAGTAGCAGAGCCATTGAGGTCCCAAGTTCCAAAATTAATCTGCTCTTGGTTGATCTTAACCAGGTCAGAGATAGAAAAGTTGGGATTGTTGGATAATGTAGAAGAAATTCTTGCTGCCAACCACCAGCACTTGTTGGAATTGCATGTCAGTGACCATTGACTAAACATAAAACCTAGATTATTGTACTTAATGAACGTATACATAAATAATGAACACTGGAAAGAAACTTCACGTGTGGAACCTAACATAGCCAGGAGTCAATGCTTTCACAGGAATATCAGGGATAATTTTCAAAGCAAAATGAGTATGTGGGCAATCTATTGTCAGAAAAGATGACGAGTATTTGTAGGCTCACCATCCTGATCGAACAGTGACTTCCAATCCGATATTCCCATGCTATGGTACAATAACAAGGCTCTGCACAGTACCAATCCTCAGAATAGTGTGGCAAAAATGTGAAAACATGTGAGAAAGGCAAAAATACAAGAATGAACTATCACTATTTAATAAATTGGGTTGGAGTCTCAGCTTACTGGTGGCACGGTAGTGCAGTGGTTAGCACTGCTGCCGCAGAGCGCCAGGGACCCAGATTCAATTCCTGGCTTGGGTCACTGTGCAGGGTCTGCACATTCTCCCCGTGTCTGCAAGGGTTTCCTCCGGGTGTTCAGGTTTCCTCCCACAGTCCAAAGACGTGCTGGTTAGGTGCACTGGCCATACTAAATTCCCCCTCAGTGTACCCAAACAGGCGCTGGAGTGTGGCGACTAAGGGATTTTCGCAGTAACTTCATTGCAGTGTTAATGTAAGCCTACTTGTGAGACTAATAAATAAATACTGCACTATTGTAATCTATGCCTGAAAATTAACTTATATTGGTGCTTTATAATACAGAAGAACATGGTACACAGTTAATGACAAATGTTTTTTCTTGTGCATTTCTGTCTTTTCTTCCCATTTAATGAAAATGTTTAATTAGGATTCCCCAATCGAAGATGGGCCTGAGTAAGAATTACCTTGTGGTCCTTGCCTTAGTTGTCTACATCATCGCTGTGGTACTGAACGGTCTTGCAGGGAGAGGATCAGGTAAGGAATACCAAAACTGGTTCAAGTGTCTGAAGCTTGAGAACACCTGAGCACATGATCCAGATGCATCCGAGGTCACTTAAAGCACTTCCATTAGTAGAATTAAAGCATTTTGTTCTGGAGCTGCCAATCAATTGCGCTGGTTTCTCTGACACAACCCATACTGACTCAACAGCTCTGGTTTTTAAAAGAAATCTTCCTGGAAGCTGGTCTAGCTCACACAAGTGGCCGCATCCCCCAGCTTAAATTAATCACCATTGTCCTCCAATTGGAGATCTTTGAGGAGGCTCCAAAAATTAAGCTGGAACTTTTGAGTATAAGGGCATTAATTGATACATTTCCAACCTTTTCTTTTAATGAACTCATTACTGTGTTCCAATATATAATAGATTTGTGCATATTTTAAGTCATTTTCCATGACATAAAATCAGATTTCTCAAGGGCGGCAGATTGATGCTGCAATTTAAAACCTTAATCTTTTGTCATAAACCCAACATCAACTGCAATAGCTAAACTTCCACAAGTGGCATGCAACAAGGCCCTGTTTGCTTTACCACAGCCAAATTGGGAACATTTTAACACCACACAAAGCATAAATTGTTGTAATCTTTTCCCATTATAGCACCTATATTAAGATGTTTAAAACATATATTCATTCGTGGGATAAAGGCATCATTGACAAGGCTAGCATTGTCCATGCCTAAGTCCTCTTGAGAAGGTGGTGGTGAGCTGGCTCTCGAACCGCTGCAATCCGTGTGGTGTAGGCACACTCACAGTGCTGTTCAAGAGAGAGGAGGTTCCTGGATTTTGACTCAGTGACAGTGATATAGTTGCATGTCTGGATATTGTGTGACTTACAGGGGAACTTGCAGACGATGCGTGCCCATGTCCTTGTTCTTCTAGTTGGTAGAGGTCACAGGTTTGGAAGATACTGTTGAGGGAGGCTCATAAGTTGCTGCAGTGCCTCTTGTAGATGGTATATACTACTGCCAGTGTGTGTCAATGGTGGAGATAATTAATATTTAAGCTGGTGGATGTGGTGCTAATCAAGTGGACTGCTTTGTCCTGGATGATGTTGAGCTTTGTTGGAGCTGTACCCATCCAGCCAAGTGGAGTGTGTACCATACTAGCTTTGGGTAGTCAGGGGGTGAGACACTTCCAAAGATTTCCCAAGCTCTGACCTGTTCTTGTAGCCACAGCGTCTGTGTTATTTATGTTGCTGGCCCAATTAAAATTCTGGTCAATGGTGACACCCCGCTCTATCCTCATTGAATTCAGTTTTGCTAGTCCTCCTTGATGCCATACTCAGTCAAATGTTGCCTTGTTGCTCCCACCTCACCTCTTGAACTCCGCTCTTTGGCCAACATTTAAACAATATAGTCGAGAGGCAAGTGCCCCTGAAGAACTCAAACTGAGCATTGGTAAGCTGGTTATTACTGAGTAAGTACACTGACAATGACAGCTTCCATCACATTGCAGATAAATGGGAGTAGACTGATGAAGTGGTGAATGGTTGATTAAATTTGTCCTACTTTTTGAGAAAAGAACATATCAGAGGAATTTTCCACAGTTTCTGGTTGATGTCAGAGTTGCAGCTATACTGGGACAGTTAGGCCAGGAGTGTCACTAGATCTGGAGGACAAGTCTTCAGTACAATAGCTGGGATGTTGCCAGCGCCAATAGCTTTTGTTGTCTCCAACACATTCAGCTGTTTCTTGACATTGCATAGGGTTGAACCAAATTGGCTTTGAAAATGGCTGCAAATGCTTCAGCCTTGACTTGTACTGAAGCACTGGACTTCTCCATCATTGAAGATGCGATTGTTCATGGAGCTTTCTCCTCCCATAAGCGATGTAATTGTTCAGCACTATTTATAACTGGATGTGGCAGAGCTTTGATCTGATTTGGTGGCTGTGAGATCGCTTAGTTCTGTATGTCGCATGCAGTTTCTGCTGTTGACACGCATGTAGTCCTGTGTTGTAGATTCACCATGCTCTCCTGAATTCCTCATGGAACCTGGGTTGGTCTCTATTTTGGTGATAATAGTGGAGTGGGAGATAATTGAAAGATGAGGTTGTGATGAAATGCAATTCTGCTGATTTGTGGTGGTAGGGCCACATAACATGACAGCAGGTATTCTCAATGTGAAGGGTCTTTGACAGTGGTTATTCCTGCCTATACTTTCATGGGCAGATGCCTCTGCCACACCTAGATTGGTGAGGGTGAAGTCAAGTCGCTTTTTCCGCGTGTTAGTTCTCTCACCACCTGTTGCAGGCCATGTTTAATTTGATATCATGAGACTTCCCATTGTGTCGAATCAATGTTGAGTAATCTCGGGGCCACTCGCTCTTTTGTGGGTGTGACTGTGCAGCCACCTCATAGAAAAAAATCATAGAAACCCTACAGCACAGAAAGAGGCCTTTCGGCCCATCGAGTCTGCACCGACCACAATCCCACCCAGGGCCTACTCCCATATATTTTACCCACTAATCCCTTTAACCTACGCATTCCAAGACACTAAGGGCAATTTTAGCATGGCCAATCAACCTAACCCGCACATCTTTGGACTGGGGAGGAAACCGGAGCACCCGGAGGAAACCCACGCAGACACGAGGAGAATGTGCAAACTCCACACAGACAGTGACCCAAGCCGGGAATCGAACCCAGGTCTCTGGAGCTGTGAAGCAGCAGTGCTAACCACTGTGCTACCGTGCCGCCCTAAATTGAATTTAAATTCCATCATCTGCCCTGGCAGGAATCGAACCCGGGTCCCCTGAGTTTCCTGGATTAATAGTCTAGCGATAATTCCACTAGGCCATCGCCTCCCCCGGTGGGCCCACCTCTGGTGGGCTTGTCCTGCCAGTGGAATAGGACAGGCCCAAGGATGGTGATGGAGGTGTCAGAGATTTTGGTTGAAAGGTGTAATTCTGTGGGTATGGCCACGTTGAGCTGTTCCTACTATTTTGTGGGAAACCTCTTCCAGCTTTGATACAAGTCCCCAGATTGACTCTGCTGGTTGTGATTCTAGCGCACCAAGTTCAGGTCTCTTATCACTACCATCCTTGCTTAGTTCCAGTTTTCCGTCCTTGCTCAGTTTCAGTTTTCAACTCTCAACCATTTCAACTTGAAAATATCCTCCACTATCGACAAAGTCCTCACTTTGCCTAGTAGGCATGTAAGTGAGGAAACCCAACCCTCCCCCAGCTTTTCCTGCCAGTACCTCCAGGCATGGTACCTGGCAGGGTTCATACCCGGCTCTCCCTCTGTCTCACCCATCATGGAAAAATTGTGCCAGGCCAGGGAGAGGGCCACTAGAGGGCTTCAACTGGCCCACTAGCAGGTGGCTCACCTGATGACTACCTTGGTGCGCGTAATATTGCAACGAGGTCAGAGGTGGATGTGTAGATGTTGGGGAATGGCACCCATGGCATTATTTACATCCCCCGCCCAGCTGCCAAGCCAGTTCCTGAGAAGCATAAAGTCCTGTCTAATAGCACTTTTGCTCTCCAATCAGTCTTTGTCTCAGATTCTCCCAAATCTATGAGAAGGTCTACTGGAGCCAGCACTGGCATTCTGACTGTGAAAAGACCCAAGTGTGAATAAATGTCCTGAATTCCTTTAATTAAAATTAAATTAAGTTGATTTTATCCATTAAAAAGTCCTGCACCAGTTGGCTCAAGTATTAGTAACCCCTGCAGAGAACAGAAAACTGAGGGGAGATTTGATAGATGCATTCCAAATCATGAATACAGAGTAGGTAGGGAGTAACTGTTCCCACTTGTGAAAGCATCGAGAACCATAGGGCATAGATTTAATGTAATTGGTAAGATAGGCAAAAGTGACATGAGGAGAAACCTTTTCACGCAGCAAGTGATTGAGTCTGGAATGCACTGCCTGAGAGTGTGGTGGAGGTAGGTTCAATCAAGTCATTGAAAAGGCAATTAGGCTGTTTTCCGAAAAGGAGAAATATGCAGGGTTATACGGCGGGGGGAAAGAGAGAATGGCACAGGTGATTTACCCATTCCGAGAGCCTGTACAGACATGATGGGCCAAATGGCCTCTTTCTGCATAGTAACAATTCTGTAATTTTCTTTCTGTTTAGATTTAAAATGTCAGTGTATTGCTTCAGATTACAAGACTGTGTTAATGCAGCCTACAATAATAATATTTGTCAATTTACTAGGTCCTTTTCTACAGTCTGTTGGAAATGTATCAAAGAAATACAACACTGAAATCACCCCTGCAGGATGGACCTTCTCTATCTGGGGAGTCATTTATATCTGGCAAGCTGTGTGGCTTGTCTATGTATGCAGTGGATTATGCCGAAGGTAATAGTGTGCTGCAAGTGATGTACATATCTCTATTCTGCTGTATTAAGATCACTCTTTGAATATCATCTGTTCTTGTTCAACATATGCCCAAAAGAACAGCGATGCAATAGATGGGTGTCAAACAATTTGAGCTATAAAGTCAGGTTGAGGGAACTATAACTGCTATTTTACTTCAGCATAATGTAGGTTGCCAAGTTTACTCACTGACCTGTAACCTCTACCTTTCTAAGAAATGAATGGAAATGAGAGAAAGGAAAGACAAGCAACTAAGATTGACCGTAAACATAAATGCTATGTTCTTGTTGGTGTAAAATCTTTATTCTTGAGGCATAATTGAGGTCCCAATGACAGGGGAGGACTTATCTCTTTAAAAAATGGTAATTTCCTAGCTGGTCACATCCATAATGTAGAATATCGTCAGTGTGATTTGAGCTGGTATTATCAATTGAGTCCAAAGTATAAACCTTAGTGTTTCTTTCAAACTCAAATGCATGGCTAAAACAACTAATATCAACCATGATGAGCATAAAGCTACTGGATTGTCATTAAAACCCATCTTGTTAATGAATATTCTCTGGGGAAAGAGATCTGCCATCCTTATCAGGTCTGGCCTCTACGCTACGCTTCAAATCTACACTAATGTGGATGACTAGGAACTGTCCACTAAATGATCTAGCAAGCCATTCAGTTGTTATGGGCAATTAGAGATGGACAATAAATGCTAATCCTGCCTATACTGCACACAGCCCATGAATGAATAAGTTAAAAAGTTGCTTAT
Source organism: Mustelus asterias (assembly GCF_964213995.1). Classification (NCBI taxonomy): domain Eukaryota; kingdom Metazoa; phylum Chordata; class Chondrichthyes; order Carcharhiniformes; family Triakidae; genus Mustelus; species Mustelus asterias. Next base: position 114,007,394 of record NC_135807.1, on the reverse strand, counting down.
CTATTTATTTCTAACTACTAACTAAGAGCAAGAGGGTAGCCAGGGAGAGGACAAGGACAAGGGAGGGAATCTATGCGTGGAGCCAGAGGAAATGGGCGAGGTATTAAATTAGTACTTTGAGTCAGTATTCACCAAAGAGAAGGACTTGGTGGATGCTGAGTCTGGGAAAGGGTGTGTAGATAGCTTGAGTCATGTTGAGATCAAAAAGGAGGAGGTATTGGGGTTCTTGAGAAACATTAAGGTAGACAAGTCCCCAGGGCCTGATGGGATATATCCAAGAATACTGAGAGAGGCAAGGGAGGAAATTGCTGGGGCTTTGAGAGAAATCTTTGCATCCTCACTGGCTACAGGAGAGTTATGATGTGGAGATGCTGGCGTTGGACTGGGGTAAACACAGTAAGAAGTCTCACAACACCAGGTTAAAGTCCAACAGGTTTATTTGTAGCAAACGCTACAAATAAAGCTGTTGGACTTTAACCTGGTGTTGTGAGACTTCTTACAGGGGAGTTCCCAGAGGATTGGAAAATAGCCAATGTTGTTCCTTTGTTTAAGAAGGGTAGCAAGAATAATCCAGGTAATTAAAGGCCGGAGAGCCTTACATCAGTGGTAGAGAAATTATTGGAGACAATTCTTCGAGACAGGATTTATTCCCACTTGGAAAAAAATTGACATATTAGTGAGAGGCAACATGATTTTGTGAAGGGGAGGTCATTAACTTGATCGAGCTTTTCTAGGAAGTGACGGAGGTGATTGATGAGGATAGGGCAGTGGATGTTGTCCACATGGACTTCAGTAAGGCCTTTGACAAGGTCCCTCATGGCAGACGGTGAAGTCACATGGGATCAGAGGTGAGCTAGCAAGATGGATACAAAACTGGCTTGGTCAAAGAAGACAGAGGGTAGCAGTGGAAGGATGCATTTCTGAATGGAGGGCTGTGACAAGTGGCGTTCCTCAGGGATCAGTGCTGGGACCTTTGCTGTTTGTAATATATATAAATGATTTGGAGGAAAATGTAACTGGTTTGATTAGTAAGTTTGTGGACAACACAAAGGTTGGTACATTTGCGGATAGCAATGAGGACCATCAGAGGATACAGCAGGATATAGATCAGTTGGAGACTTGGGTGGAGAGATGGCAGATGGAGTTTAATCCGGACAAATGTGAGGTAATGCATTTTGGAAGGTCTAATACAGATAGGAAATATACAGTAAATGGCCGAACCCTAAAGAGTATTGATAGGCAAAGGGATCTGGGTGTACAGATCCACAGGTCACTGAAAATGGCAACGCAGGTGGAGAAGGTAGTCAAAAAAGCATACGGCATGTTTGCTTTCATTGGCCGGGGCATTGAGTTTAAAAATTGGCAAGTCATGTTGCAGCTTTATAGAACCTTAGTTCGGCCGCAATTGGAATATAGTGTTCAATTCTGGTCGCCACACAACCAGAAGGATGTGGAGGCTTTGGAGAGGGTACAGAAAAGATTTACCAGGATGTTGCCTGGTTTGGACGGCATTAGCTATGAGGAGAGGTTGGAGAAACTTGGTTTGTTCTCACTGGAAAGACGGAGGTTGAGGGGTGACCTGATAGAAATCTACAAGATTATGAGAGGCATGGACAGAGTGGATAGTCTGAAGCTTTTTCCCAGGGTGGAAGAGTCAATTACTAGGGGGCATAGGTTAAGGTGCGAGGGGCAAGATTTAAAGATGTACGAGGCACGTTTTTTATACAGACAGTGGTGGGTGCCTGGAACTCGCTGTCGGGGAAGGTAGTGGAATCGGATACGGTAGTGACTTTTAAGGGGCGTCTTGACAAATACATGAATAGGATGGGAATAGAGGGTTATGATCCCTGGAAGGGTAGGGGGTTTTAGTTAAGTCAGGCAGCATGGTCGGTGCAGGCTTGGAGGGCCGAAGGGCCTGTTCCTGTGCTGTAATTTTCTTTGTTCTTTATTCTTTGTTCTTTATGGGCATCGCTGGCTGGCCAGCATTTATTGCCCATTCCTAGTTGCCCTTGAGAAGGTGGTGGTGAGCTGCCTTCTTGAATCACTGCAGTCCATGTTCTGTGGGTTGACTCACAATGCCATTAGGGAGGGAATTCCAGGATTTTGACTCAGCGACTGTGAAGGAATGGTGATATATTTCCAAGTTAGGATGGTGAGTGGCTTGGAGAGGAACTTGCAGGTAGTGGTGTTCCGATGTATCTGCTGCCCTTGTCCTCTAGATAGAAGTGGTTGTGGGTTTGGAAGGTGCTGTCCAAGGACCTTTGGTGAATTGCTGCAGTGCATCTTGTACACACTGTAGTACACACTGCTGCTACTGAGTGTTGGTGGTGGAGGGTTTGAATGTTTGTAAATATGGTACCAATCAAGCGGGCTGCTTTGTCCTGGATGGTGTCAAGCTTCTTGAGTGTTGTTGGAGCTGCATCCATCCAGGCAAGAGGGGAATATTCCATCACACTCCTGACTTGTGCCTTGTAGATGGTGGATAGGCTCTGGGGAGTCAGGAGGTGAGTTACTCACCACAGTATTCCTAGCCTCTGACCTGCTCTTGTAGCCACTGTGTTTATGTGGTGAGTCCAGTTGAGTTTCTGGTCAATGATGTTGACATCAAGGATGTTGACAGTGGGAGATTCAGTGATGATAGCACCATTGAATGTCAAGGGGCGATGGTTAGAGTGTCTCTTATTGGTGATGGTCATTGCCTGGCATTTGTGTGGTGCGAATGTTACTGGCCACTTGTCAGCCCAAGCCTGGATATTGTCCAGATCTTGTTGCATTTGAACATCAACTGCTTCAGTATCTGAGGAATCATGAATGGTGCTGAATATTGTGCAATCATTGGCAAACATCCCCACTTCTGACCTTATGATAGAGGGATGGTAATTGATGAAGCAGCTGAAGATTGTTGGGCCTAAGACACTACCCTGAGGGACTCCTGCAGAGATGTCCTGGAGCTGAGATGACTGACCCTCCACAATCACAACCATCTACCTATGTACCAGGTATGACTCCAACTAGCAGAGAGTTTGCCCCCTGATACCCATTGATTCCAGTTTCGCTAGGGCTCCTTGATGCCACATTCGGTCAAATGCGGCCTTGATGTCAACGGCTGTCACTCTCGCCTCAAAGAACAAAGACATTTACAGCACAGGAACATGCTGCCCGACTTAACTAAAATCCCCTACCCTTCTGGGGACCATATCCCTCTATTCCCATCCTATTCATGTATTTGTCAAGACGCCCCTTAAAAGTCACTACCGTATCCGCTTCCACTACCTCCCCCGGCAACGAGTTCCAGGCACCCACCACCCTCTGTGTAAATAATCTGCCTCGTACATCTCCTTTAAACCTTGCCCCTCGCACCTTAAACCTATGCCCCCTAGTAATTGACTCTTCCACCCTGGGAAAAAGCTTCTGACTATCCACTCTGTCCATGCCTCTCATAATCTTGTAGACTTCTATCAGGTCACCCCTCAACCTCCGTCTTTCCAGTGAGAACAAACCAAGTTTTTCCAACCTCTCCTCATAGCTAATGCCCTCCATACCAGGCAACACCCTGGTAAATCTTTTCTGTACCCTCTCCAAAGCCTCCACATCCTTCTGGTAGCCTCATCTCTGGAATTCAGCTCTTTTGTCCATGTTTGAATCAAGGCTGTAATGAGGTCAGGAGCTGAGTGACCCTGGCGAAACCCAAACTGGGCGTCACTGAGTAGGTTATTGCTGAGCAGGTGCTGCTTGGCAGCACTGTTGATGACTCCTTCCATCACTTTACTGATGATCGAGAGTAGACTGATTGGGCGGTAATTGGCTGGGTTGGATTTGTCCTTTTTGTGTACAGGACATATCTGGGCAATTTTCCACATTGTTGGTTAGATGCCAGTGTTGTAACTGTACTGGAAGAGCTTGGCTAGGGGAGCGGCAAGTTCTGGAGCACAAGTCTTCAGTACTATTGCCAGAATGTTATCAGGGCCCATTGCCTTTGCAGTATCCAGTGCCTCCAGCCGTTTCTTGACATCACGTGGAGTGAATCGAATTGGCTGGAAACTGGCATCTGAGATGCTGGGGACTACTGGAGGAGGCCGAGATGGATCATCCACTCGGCACTCCTGGCTGAAGATTGCTGTGAATACTTCAGCCTTATCTTTTGCTCTTCCATCATTGAGGATGGGGATATTTGTGGAGCCGCCTCCTCCTCCAGTAAGTTGTTTAATTGTCCACCACCATTCTCGACTGGATGTGGAAGGATTGCAGAGCTTGGATCTGATCTGTTGTTTGTGGGATCACTTAGCTCTGTCTATCACTTGCTGTTTTTGCCATTTGGCATGCAAGTAGTCCTGTTTGGAAGCTTCACCAGGTTGATACCTCATTTTTAGGTATGCCTGGTGCTGCTCCTGGCATGCCCTCCTACACTCTCCATTGAATCAGGGTTGATCCCCTGGCTTGATGGTAATGGTTGAGTGGGGGATATGCTGGGCCATGAGGTTGCAGATTGTGGTGGAGTACCGTTCCGCTGCTGTTGATGGCCCACAATGCCTCATGGATGCCCAGTTCTGAGTTGCTAGATCGGTTCGAAGTCTGTCCCTTTTAGCACGGTGATAGTGCCACACAACACGATGGAGGTTATTCTCAATGTGAAGGTGGGACTTTGTCTCCACAAGGACTGTGCGGTGGTCACTCTTACCAATACTATCATGAACAGATGCATCTGCAGCCGGCAGATTGGTAAGGATGAGGTCAAGTATGTTATTTCCTCTTGTTGGTTCCATCACCACCTGCTGCAGACCCAGTCTAGCAGTTATATCCTTTAGGAGCTGACCAGCTCGATCAGTAGTGCTGTTGCTGAGCCACTCTTGGTGGTGGACATTGAAATCCCTCATCCAGAGTACATTTTGCATCCTTGCCACCCTCAGTGCTTCCTCCAAATGTTGTTCAACATGGAGGAATACTGCTTCATCAGCCGGAAGAGGACGGTACATGGTAACCAGTAAGAGGTTTCCTTGCCCATGTTTAGCCTGAAGCCATGAGATTTCATGGGGCCCAGAGTCAATGTTAAGGGCTCCCTGGGCAACTCCCTCCCGACTGTACATCACTGTGCTGCCACCTCTGCTGGGTCTGTCCTGCCGGTGAGACAGGACATATCCAGGGATGGTAATGGTGGTGTCTGGGGTGTTATCTGTAAGGTATGATTCCATGAGAATGACTATGTCAGGCTGTTGCTTGACTAGTTGATGAGACAGCTCTCCCAATTTTGGCACTAGTCCCCAGACGTTAGCAAGGAGGACTTTGCAGGATCGACAGGGCTGTTTGTTTTGCCGTTGTCTTTTCCGGTGCCCAGGTTGATGCCAGGTTGTCCGTCCGGTTTCATTTCTTTGTTGAGACTTTGTAACGATTGATACAACTGAGAGGCTTGCTGGGCCATTTAAGAGGGCAGTTAAGACTCAACCACATTGCTGTGGCTCTCACATGTAGGCTAGACCAGGTAAAGACAGCAGATTTCCTTCCCGAAAGGACATTAGTGAACCAGATGGGTTTTTCTGACAATCGACAATGGTACTGGAGTACTTTGCCCAGTTCTCGTCTGCTAGGATGAGGTGCTGTTGGACCTTGCTGCTCACCATGAAGAACGGGCACCTATCAATGAGACTGAAACAGAAAAACTCAGCAGGTATAACAGCATCTGTAGAAAGAGAAAAAAGAATTGGGCCCGAAATGTTAACTCTGTTTCTCTCCCGACAGAAGTTGCCAGACCTGCTGACCTGTTCAGTTTCCAACATCTGCAGTATTTGTTTGATTTGATTTAATTTGATTTATTATTGTCACGTGTTAGTATACAGTGAAAAATATTGTTTCTTGTGTGCTATACAAAGCATACCGTTCGTAGAGAAGGAAAGGAGAGGGTGCAGAATGTAGTAATTTTTGCTCATTTTAGCAGAGAGACTAGGTGCTTCATCCATCTGTCACAATGGCAGTGACCTCCTGAGATCAGAGCCGGTGTGTTGGATTTCAGGTTCAAGCAGCATCCCTGGAACCCCTGATTCTGCTCCTGGAATTGCCTCTACATGAGAGTCGCCACTACCTCAGTGGAGGAGGCTGTACGTTCAGAATTAGAGGTCAACTTCCGTGGCACACAGACCCTCATGGATCTCAGCCAGATATCTCCACACATCCTGCAGGACATCCAGCATCTGCTGCCTGATGAACAACTCCATGAGTTGTCATCTGCTTCAGACTCAGCATGATCCTGGTGCTCCCACTGTCCAGACCTCTCTGCCTCTGCCACCCTTTCATGTTTATTGTGACGTGCCCTTATCACTGTGCAATACCTGGAGCCAACAACCTAATACCCACTGATGTGTGAGTATCTCCACTGATGCCTAGTTCTGGGAGATGCTGATGCAGGAGTGATGTCTTCCTGGAAGCTTAATGGGGGTCCTTGGGGTCACCGGGGGCTCCTGTGGATGATGTATCTGTGCAAGGAAGGCACAAGATCAGTAAATTCAATCACTATCATCACTGTGCATGGTGATGGACTGCAGAGACAATGAAGAGCTGTTGCATGCTGCCATGTGCATTGGAACTTCAGTGGGCACTCTGACTGTGATAGTTTACTTTTTGTTAAGAGGCGCCCGTGATGTTTCCTGTACCCACAGCACACATCTGGGACCTGCACTCTTACCTTCATTCGAGACCCCTGCCTCACCATGACCGGAAGAGTGAGCTGGCTGGTGGCACCTCCAGTTCCAGTGCATCATTTTCATGCTTTGTTCACACTTGGAAATCTGGCACTCCTCCACCAGTCCTGTGGCACTCTGTGATTAGTCTCCTCCTGACCGGGAACAATAGAAAGTCTTATTTGTTTTCCATCTCCCTGAAGGATCACTCCAGATCCCCCCTCCGCCAACACATGCATTTAGCAAGCTATTTCACTGTGGCACACCTCAACCTCTGGTGCATTGAGGCCTATTGTGCTGACATTCCAGCTTTGGCAGGCTTCAGTGCCAGTTGATATGCATACACAGACCCCTGAGCACACAGGGAAATGGACACTTGGCCACTCTTCTCTGTACAGGCCTATGCCATCGCTGCATGTAATCTTCCCATCCCCGAAGATCACTGAACCTGGGGCCACGGGAGCACTGTTTGGTGTACCACATTATGCCCACTGATCTGGGCGGTGACCTCTGACCAGGCCTTTTTGATCAGGTGGGGCCATCTTTTCTTGTCATCCCTGGCCAAGAGAATGTGCTGCCTGGCACTGACCTCCCCCACTAGAACTCCCGGGCACTCATTAGAGAAACAGGGAGCAGAGTGCCCACGTGACTTGCCCTCCTGCCTTCCATGACCACCAGGTGCTGATGCCATTGCCAGAGAGCAGGAACGTTATTATAACTTGCTTCCTCAGCCTCCCGCTCAACTCCTGGCAGCCTTCAGGGAGCTGCCTCCTCCGTTTTTAACTATCACACCCCCCCTCCCCTTGCCATGTTCCGACCCCCACTCAGTGCCAGCTTAGCTGGCAGACATGTTACACATTAGGGAGGCCTTAATTGGACACCCAGCATAATATCGTGTTAACAACGTGATCCCGGCTGAGAGTGGGTTTGAGATCCGCTTCCATCGCATTGACTTCAAGCACACCCCAAACCTAAAATTCAGACCATCGCCCTTAAGGTTTGCCTATTGGAGTGGTATAAAATACAAAAAACTGTGCTCTGAAAAGGACCAAAAATGTCCAAAAAGAATAGGAAATGTTGGGGGGAAGTTTTTCACACAGAGGGCGGTGGGCGAGTGGAATCGGCTGCCGTCAGTGGTGGTGGAGGCAAACTCAATGGGGTCTTTTTCTAAATGGAGGTCGGTCACCAGTGGTGTGCCCCAGGGATCTGTTCTGGGACCCTTGCTGTTTGTCATTTTCATAAATGACCTGGATGAGGAAGTGGAGGGATGGGTTGGTAAGTTTGCCGACGACATGAAGGTTGGTGGGGTTGTGGATACTCTGGATGGATGTCAGAAGTTACAGAGGGACATAGATAGGATGCAAGACTGGGCGGAGAAGTGGCAGATGGACTTCAACGCAGATAAATGCGTAGTGGTCCATTTTGGCAGGTCAAATGGGATGAAGGAGTACAATATAAAGGGAAAGACTCTTAGTACTGTGGAGGATCAGAAGGACCTTGGGGTCCGGGTCCATAGGACTCTAAAATCGGCCCCGCAGGTGGAGGAGGTGGTTAAGAAGGCGTATGGTGTGCTGGCCTTTATCAATCGAGGGATTGAGTTTAGGAGTCCGGGGATAATGATGCAGCTATATAAGACCCTCGTCAGACCCCACTTGGAGTACTGTGCTCAGTTCTGGTCGCCTCACTATAGGAAGGATGTGGAAAAGATTGAAAGGATGCAGAGGAGATTTACAAGGATGTTGCCTGGATTGAGTGGCATGCCTTATGAGGATAGGCTGAGGGAGCTCGGTCTTTTCTCCTTGGAGAGACATAGGATGAGAGGAGACCTAATAGAGGTAGATAAGATGTTGAGAGGCATCGATCGTGTGGACTCTCAGAGGCTTTTTCCCAGGGTGGAAATGTCTGCTACAAGAGGACACAGGTTTAAGGTGCTGGGGGGGAGCGGGGGGGATAGGTACAGGGGAAATGTTAGGGGGAAGTTTTTCACACAGAGGGTGGTGGGCGAGTGGAATCGGCTGCCGTCGGTGGTGGTGGAGGCAAACTCAATAGGGTCTTTTAAGAGACTCCTGGATAAGTACATGGGACTTAATAGGATGGAGGGTTATAGGTAGGCCTAAAAGGCAGGGATATGTTCGGCACAACTTGTGGGGCCGAAGGGCCTGTTTTGTGCTGTAGTTTTTCTATGTTTCTAATAATATCAGGAACTCACCATCTGGTTGGATCTGTAAGCATACTCCCAAATTCTACCTCTGCTGTATAACACGTAATGTGTTAAACCATTGAGATGTACATGACACAGCTTTTAAAAAGATGAGAGAAAATACTGAAAGTAACCTGGTAAATTCTTTAGGAACATTGAATATAGGAAGGAGCATTCAAAAGTAATGCACCATCGGCTGAAATGGAGTGTACAGGATCTTATATAATGCTGTATCACATATGATTGATATGGGCTGTAGCTCATGTTAAAAATTGTTTGATGGATGTTGGCTGCTGAGATGCTGAGGATTGAGGTATAACAGCATAATTCTGGAGAGTTTATCTACACCTTTCACTCAAAGTTGAATTGGGTTCATAAGTCAACTTATTGAACCTATCTAACAGATTATTGGATAAGGAAGTTTGAGTAATTATTTATTCCAACTAAAATTAATATTTGCCTAGATTGCAAAGTGATTGATATGATAAGGTGCTATATAAATACAATGTGTTCCTTAATATATACAAATGTCCTTGTTTTACAAAGTAAAGCACCATTGCCATTAATATCCTGTTTCTTTTTGATGTTTGTTCACACAGGAATGCCTTCACGTGGACGCCTTCTGTACTGCCCTGTCCATTTTATCTAGTTTGGATTATAAACAATCTTTTGAACATAGGTTGGATTTTCCTCTGGGATAGAGAGTAAGTACAGGAAGCTATTCCACCAAATCCAATAAGATGATCTTGATTGTTCTTGTAGAAAATGTGGTTGCTTGAAATATAGCATTGCATGTTAGTACTCGACCAAAATGCTTGAGCTTACATGATTACTTTCTTCATCAATTTTAGCAGTGCTCTCAGGAAATAACACTGCATTTTCACTGAAGCAGTTTGTTCTGCACAACTTTGCTGTCACTCAAAAGACTTACATTGGGATAGGCGAGGGAAAGAGTACTCCCAAACGAAAAGTAGAACAACAGACCATCTACTGTTTAATTCAACAATGATGGAGTCATATTATGCTCCTAGCAATGGAAGCAAACAGAATGACCAAATGTTCCTGTCCCGCCCGCCACGGGAATTGTAGCGGGTGGGACATGGATCATGCAAAGGTCCATTGACCTCAGGCAGAATTTTCCGGCATTGGAGTGAGCACGGCCGGAAAATCCCGCCCAATGTTATTTATCTCTGGACTCTGAGTCTGTACTCGTTGGGGTTTAGAAGAATGAGGGGGGACCTTATTGAAACTTACAGGATACTGTGAGGCCTGGATAGAGTGGACATGGAGAGATGTTTCTACTAGTATGAAAAACTGGAACCAGAGGGCACAACCCCAGACTAAAGGGACGATCCTTTAAAACAGAGATGAGGAGGACTTTCTTCAGCCAGAGAGTGGTGAATCTATGGAACTCTTTGCCGCAGAAGCATGTGGAGGCCAGGTCATTGAGTGTCTTTAAGTCAGAGATAGATAGGTTCTTGATTAATAAGGGGATCAGCGGTTATGGGGAAAAGGCAGGAAAATGGTGATGAGAAAAGTGTCAGCCATGATTGAATGGCGGAGCAGACTTGATGGGCCGAGTGGCCTAATTCTGCAACTATGCCTTATGGTCTTATCTCAAGTTATACATGCAGAAAGCCTGATAGCAAAATGAAGTTATTGACTGTGCTGTAAAGCAATAGTCAAAGCACAAAGGAACATCTCAAAGTATGGGTGTTCCCTGGAAAGTTCACCTCTGCCTTCTTTTTCCCATTTATCTCGTATTGGGAAAGGGGAAGAAAGTCACCCATAGAGAAATCAATTGAATTGTATGCGACCTACCTATTAGTTACATTACTCAGAATAGTGGATCAGACCCAAGGTTGAGCCTAAGGTTTTTAATTACTCTATCCTCTATGAAAAAATAATGTCTCCTATGTGTTTTGTAGCAGGTTGATCCCTGTGCAGTCTCCTCTTCAACCAACTTAGTCTGGCCAACTGGCTGATCTGCAGGAATAAGACCAATGCAGATAATAAGCATTCACTGATGTAGCAGATTGAAAATTCAGTGGGTCAGCTGTGAAAGTGCCAGATCAACACAACTGGTGATTGAAGTCTGCAATTCTCTGTCCTAAAATGCTGTATATGTTCAGACAATTGGGTAGTTTAAGATAGAGAGACATAGTTTTATTGTTAGGTAGGGGTAACAAGGGGTATTGGATTAAGCTGGGTAAATGGAGTTGAAATAGAGTTGATCTAATTAAATGGTGAACATTTCCTTCCTGAGGTGTGGTGTCCAGACTGAATTTAATATTTCAGATCCTATTAATCCAAAGACCTGTTTACAGATTTCCTTTTCCAGTACCTTCTCTCTGAAGTCCAACCACACCAATATAACAATCCCTTTCTTATTATTGATCTTCAGCCATAGTGATTGTCTGTGAATCTTTTTTTAAATTTAATTCATCAGTCCTGTCTGTGGCAAGTGTTCCTATCTTCATCATTAGAGCCACTTTCCTGCCAATTCTATTCCTGCTATAAATATTGGCATGTTACTAACACAGCCTTATTAATGCACTATTCAACCAGCAATCTCAGAAGATTAAGAGCTACACCGTGATTCAAGAATCTCCTTAACGTCCTGCTTATTTTAATATTCTTTCTTTTCTCTTACTTTGGTGTGGAGTTGTCGGCGTTGGACTGGGGTAAGCACAGTAAGAAGCCTCACAACACCAGGTTAAAGTCCAACAGGTTCACAAGCTTTCGGAGCGCTTCTCCTTCATTAGGTGAGTGAAGAGATGGGTTCACAAACAGGGTATATACAGGCACGGACTCAATTTACAAGATAATGGGTGGAATGCGAGTCGTAACAGGTAATCGGGTCTTTACAGGTGCAAACAATGCTAGTGGAGAGAGGGTTAAGCACAGGTTAAAGATGTGTAATTGTCTCAAGCCAGGACAGTTAGTGAGATTTTGCAAGCTCAGGCAAGTCAGATAGTCTGACATGAACCCAAGATCCCAGTTGAGGCCATCCTCATGTGTGCGGAACTTGGTTATCAGTTTTTGCTCGGCGATTCTGCGTTGTCGTGTGTCGTGAAGGCTGCCTTGGAGAACACTTACCTGAAGATCAGAAGCTGAATGCCCTTGACTGCTGAAGTGTTCCCCGACAGGAAGGGAGCACTCCTGCCTGGTGATTGTCGAGCGGTGTCCATTCATCCGTTGTCATAGCATCTGCATGGTCTCGCCAATGTACACTGCCTTGGGACATCCTTTCCTGCAGTGTTATCAGGTAGACAATGTTGGCCGAATCGCAAGAGTATGTACCGTGGTGGATGGTGTTCTCACGTGAGATGATGACATCCGTGTCGATGATCTGGCATGTCTTGCAGAGATTTCTGTGGCAGGGTTGTGTGGTGTCGTGGTCACTGTTCTCCTGAAGGCTAGGTAGTTTGCTGCGGACAATGGTCTGTTTGAGGTTGCGTGGTTGTTTGAAGGCAAGTAGTGGGGGTGTGGGGATGGCCTTGGTGAGATGTTTGTCTTCATCAATGACATGTTGAAGGCTCCGGAGAAGATGTCATAGCTTCTCCGCTTTGGGGAAGTACTGGACGACGAAGGGTACTCTGTCTGCCGTGTCCCATTTTTGTCTTCTGAGGAGGTCAGTGCGGTTTTTCGCTGTGGCGTGTTGGAACTGTCGATCGATGAGTCAAGCGCCGTATCCTGTTCTTATGAGGGCATCTTTCAGCGTCTGGAGGTGTCTGTTGCGATCCTCCTCATCTGAGCAGATCCTGTGTATACGGAGGGCTTGTCCGTAGGGGATGGCTTCTTTAACGTGTTTAGGGTGGAAGCTGGAGAAGTGGAGCATCATGAGGTTATCCGTGGGCTTGCAGTACAGTGAAGTGCTGAGGTGACTGTCCTTTATGGAGATGCGTGTGTCCAAGAATGCAACCGATTCTGGAGAGTAGTTGGTGAGTCTGATGGTGGGATGGAACTTGGTGATGTCATCATACAGTTGTTTCAGTGATTGTTCGCCGTGAGTCCAAAGGAAGACATCGATGACATTTTCTTCCTTTGTCTCACAGCAAACAATCACTGAAACAACTATATGATGACATCAACAAGTTCCATCCCACCATCAGACTCACCATGGACTACTCTCCGGAATCGGTTGCATTCTCAGACACACGCATCTCCATCAAGGACGGTCACCTCAGCACTTCACTGTACCGCAAGCCCATGGATGACCTCACAATGCTCCACTTCTCCAGCTTCCACCCGAAACATGTTAAAGAAGCCATCCCCTACGGACAAGCCCTCCGTATACACAGGATCTGCTCAGATGAGGAGGATCACTAAAGACGCCCTCAAAAGAACAGGATATGGTGCTCGACTCATCGATCAACAGTTCCGACGCGCCACAGTGAAAAAGCGCACCGACCTCCTCAGAAGACAAACACGGGACACGGTGGACAGAGTATCCTTCGTCGTCCAGTACTTCCCCAGATCGGAGAAGCTACGACATCTTCTTTGGAGCCTTCAACATGTAATTGATGAAGACGAATATTTCGCCAAGGCCATCCCCCTCCCACTGCTTGCCTTCAAACAACCGCACAACCTCAAACAGACCATTGTCCACAGCAAACTACCCAGCCTTCAGGAGAACAGTGACCGTGATACCACACAACCCTGCCACAGCAATCTCTGCAAGACGTGCCGGATCATTGACATGGATGCATCATCTCATGTGAGAACACCATCCACCAGGTACACTGTACATCCTCTTGAGACTTGGCCAACATTGTCTACCTGATACGCTGCAGGAAAGGATGTCCCGAGGCAGTGTACATTGACATGTACATGCAGACGCTACGACAACGGATGAATGGATACCGCTCGACAATCATCAGGCAGGAGTGTTCCCTTCCTGTTGGGGAACACTTCAGCAGTCAAGGACATTCAGCCTCTGATCTTCGTGTAAGCATTCTCCAAGGCGGCCTTCAAGACACACAACAATGCAGATTCGCCGAGCAAAAACTGACAGCCAAGTTCCGCACACATGAGAATGGCCTCAACTGGGATCTTGGGTTCATGTCACACTATCTGTAACCCCCATGACTTGCCTGGGCTTGCAAAATCTCACTAACTGTCCTGGCTTGAGACAATTTACACCTCTTTAACCTTTGCTAAACCCTCTCTCCACTTGCATTGTCTGCACCTGTAAAGACCCGATTACCTGTTAAGACTCGCATTCCACCCATTACCTTGTAAATTGAGTCTGTGCCTATATATGCCCTGTTTGTGAACCCAACTCTTCACTCACCTGACGAAGGAGCAGCACTCCGAAAGCTTGTGCGACCAAATAACCCTGTTGGACTTTAACCTGGTGTTGTGAGCCTTCTCTTACTTTCCCTTGGTCTCTTATTTTCTCCCTCTCTCACTTAATCCAACCTTCTCTTTATTCTCTTGCTGCATCAGATTGTAATTCAGCCTCCTTCTCTGTTCTTGTTTCTTCCACAATTCTTAAATTTCATTAGTTATAAGGAGGCACACTGTTGGTCCCACCATGATGTGGAGATGCCGTTGTTGGACTGGGTGAACACAGTAAGAAGTCTTACAACACCAAGTTAAAGTTCAGGAGGTTTATTTGGAATCATGAGCTTTCGGAGCATTGCTCCTTCTTCAGGTGACTCTCCTGATGAAGGAGCAGCTCTCCGAAAGCTTGTGATTCCAAATAAATCTGTTGGACGCTAACCTGGTGTTGTGAGACTTCTTACTGGTCCCACCATTCACTGGGATCCCAATTGCCTATTTCTCTCTCCGCATTGCTCGCACTAATGGAAAGATGCAGTGCAAAAATATACAGGCTGAAGGGGACTAGAGCTTCCTCTCCAGTATGGATAATGTTTTCAGTCAAGTTTTCATCAGTGCTCTTAAATGTTTAATAAATAAAAACAGCAAGTGCTGTAAATACTCAGCAGGTCAAGCAGCATCTGTGGAGAGAGAAACAGAGTTAACGTTTCGAGTTGTATATAACTCTTCTGACATGGATTGTTCAACTGTTAATGGTTCAGCTGATTCATTTGTTAGAGTTTATTTACACTGTGTTATTAAATGAAGTTTGCTTTACTATAAAAGATCCATATTTTGTCAGTGGAATCAATCCAGGGGCCAAGTACCCTCTCTTCACATTTTGCTGAAAAGGAATAATTGTTGGGGTCTGGCTTCCTAATATAACTTGGGATTCTGGTCCAATACCCTAACACTACTCCCTTTATCTCGATTTATTTTGTCCTGGGTGTGTGCTAACTTTGGCTGTTCGGTAGCACCCTTGCCTCTGAGTCAGAAGGTTGCGGGTTCAAATCCCACCCTGGGACTTGAGTTTAAAAACATAAAGGTTGACACCCCAATGCACTGGAAAGTGACCATCTTTCAGATGAGATAGTTAACAGTAATAATTCAGTGAGGGGAAAAAAAATCTATCTTTCTTCCCTCTGGTTCATTTGCCAATTTCTTTTTATGAATCCTTTGATTACCAACCCACTTGCCAGTGGGAATCATTTCTCTCTATAAACTCGATCAAAACCCCAAAACATGTTGAACACCATTATTAAGTCTTTTTTGTCTTCCTTGGAACAGAGACGGTTAAACTCAGCTTTGGTCTCTCCGTATAAGATTCTCATCCCTGGTAATATTCTAGTAAATATCTCCTGCAGGCTTTCCAAGATTTAGGTTTCCTTCATAATGTGTAGTGCCCAGAAATGGACTCAGTACCCGAGCTGAGGTCTGACATCAGCTGAGGTAGGAGGTAAATAAATCTTGCGGAATTACGGAGCAGAGTCTTCAGAAAGGAAATGGGCGGCACGGTGGCACAGTGGTTAGCACTGCGGCCTCACAGCGCCAGGGACCTGGGTTCGATTCCCGGCTCGGGTCACTGTCTGTGTGGAGTTTGCACATTCTCCTCGTGTCTGCGTGGGTTTCCTCCGGGTGCTCCGGTTTCCTCCCACAGTCTAAAGATGTGCGGGTTAGGTTGATTGGCCAGGTTAAAAATTGCCCCTTAGAGTCCTGGGATGTGTAGGTTAGAGGGATTAGCGGGTAAATATGTGGGGGTAGGGCCTGGGTGGGATTGTGGTCGGTGCAGACTCGATGGGCCGAATGGCCTCCTTCTGCACTGTAGGGTTTCTATGATTTCTATGAATTCCAGCCTCAGGTGACTGTGTAGAATTTACTTTCTCCCCGTGTCTGTGTGGGTTTCTTCCGGGTGCTCCAGTTTCCTCCCACAGTCCAAAGATATGTGGGTTAGGTGGGTTGGTCATGATAAATTACTCTGTAGTGTCGGGGGACTGGCAGGGTAAATACGTGGGGTTACGGGGATGGAGCCTGGGTGGGATTGTGATCAGTTAGAGACTCGAAGGATCAAATAGCCTCCTTCTGCACTGTAGGGATTCTATGATTTCTATAATAATTTGGAATAACTGTGAGTGAGCTACTAATATATTTTGCATGTATAAAACAATGCAGGTTACTCTATTGTAAATTTCATTTTTGTTGAACATCCTTTTCACATATACTTCCAACTCATCCCTCAGTTAAATATTATGATGGCATAGGTTGAAATTGAATTGCTATTTATAGCCAGATGGTTTCAGAAAGTTAAAGTTCAACCATATTGATGAGACAGAGAGAGTCTTTTATTTTCTGCAACATGAAGCAGGATAGATGAAACCCAACTGTACATAGAAGGAAGCATCTAATAAATGTAGGAGTATTTCTAGGTAAGTGAACAGGATAAATGTGTTCCTGCTCCTGAAAAGTGTTGTCAATCATTCAGACCTCCCAACGACCATTGGGTTCCACTATCATCAGCTCCGTGTTTGATCTGAGTTTTCTTTCATTTCAGATGCATTATCACGGCACTCATTTTTCTGGCTTTAATTGCATTCACCAATTACGTAGTTTTATTCCTTTCCTACCGTGCCCTACATACTCAGTGCCTCTGGATGCAAAAGTACAGAAAGGTTGATTTGTGGCTTGTCAGAATACTGGTAAGTGTTTCCAGAATATCATAAAACTGTCCCACTTAACACTCGGTGGCATGGTGGCACGGTGGCTAGCACTGCTGCCTCACAGTGCCAGGGAACTGGGTTCAATTCCAGCCCCGGGTCACTGGAGTTTGCACGTTCTCCCTGTGTCTGCATGGATTTCTTCCGGGTGCTCTGGTTTCCTCCCACACTCCAAAGATGTGCGTGTTAGGTTGACTGGCCATGGTAAATTGACCCTAGTATTAGGGAATTAGCAGGATAAACATGTGGGCTTATGGGAATAGGGCCTGGGTGGGATTGTGGTTGGTGCAGACTCAATGTGCTAAATGGCCTCCTTCTGCACTGTTGGGATTCTATGATTCTATGCTTAAGGGATGGAAAAAGATTTATTATTGGTTTAGTGTATTAATCGGGGAATAACAAGATGTGGAGATGCCGGCGTTGGAACTGACTGGGGTAAACACAGTAAGAAGTCTTACAACACCAGGTTAAAGTCCAACAGGTTTATTTGGTAGCACAAGCCACTAGCTTTCGGAGCGCTGCTCCTTCATCAGGTGAGTGGGATTTCAGTTCACAAACAGGGCATATAAAGACATAAACCCAACTGACAAAATAATGGTTGGAATGCGAGTCTTTACAGGTAGTCAAGTCTTAAAGGTACAGACAATGTGAATGGAGATGTGTATTGTCTCCAGCCTCAGAAGACAAACACGGGACACGGTGGACAGAGTATCCTTCGTCGTCCAGTACTTCCCCGAAGCGGAGAAGCTACGACATCTTCTCCGGAGCCTTCAACATGTCATTGATGAAGACAAATATCTCGCCAAGGCCATCCCCACTCCCCCACTTCTTGCCTTCAAACAACCGCACAACCTCAAACAGACCATTGTCCGCAGCAAACTACCCAGCCTTCAGGAGAACAGTGACCACGACACCACACAACCCTGCCATAGCAACCTCTGCAAGACATGCCGGATTATTGACACGGATGCCATCATCACATGTGAGAACACCATCTACCAGGTACACGGTACATACACATGCAACTCGGCCAATGTTGTCTACCTGATACGCTGCAGGAAAGGATGTCCCGAGGCATGGTACATTGGGGAGACCATGCAGTCGCTACGGCAACGGATGAATGAACACCGCTCGACAATCGCCAGGCAAGAGTGTTCTCTTCCTGTTGGGGAACACTTCAGGTCATGGGCATTCGGCCTCTGATCTTCGGGTAAGCGTTCTCCAAGGCGGCCTTCACGACCCACGAGAACGCAGAGTCACTGAGCAGAGACTGATAGCCAAGTTCCGCACACATGAGGATGGCCTCAACTGGGATCTTGGGTTCATGTCACACTATCTGTAACCCCCATGACTTGCCTGGGCTTGCAAAATCTCACTAACTGTCCTGGCTGGAGACAATACACATCTCTTTAACCTGTACTTAACCCTCTCTCCACTCACATTGTCTGTACCTTTTAGACTTGATTACCTGTGAAGACTCGCATTCCAACCATTATTTTGTAAATTGAGTTTGTGACTTTATATGCCCTGTTTGTGAACTGAAATCCCACTCACCTGATGAAGGAGCAGCACTCCGAAAGCTAGTGGTTTGTGCTACCAAATAAATAATAATAATGTTGGACTTTAACCTGTTGTTGTGGAATAACAAGAGTCAGTTTTGAATGATGTCCACCCAGGGAACGCTCATCTCTGGATGCAAAAGTGAGGAAAGTTGGGTCTATTATGCCCATTCATGCTTTTTTGCATTGCTTAGGGGCTTCCAGTGGTTGACGGAGAGGAGAAGCAGGGTAGAGCAGGGAGAGAGGAGCCCGTTACCTGGACGAGGGGTGAGGGTGGTAATAGTAAATAAATTAGATGTGAGTGGCATCATCATGTCCCTTGCCTTACTTTCCCAGGTCTCTGCTTTGTGAGGACCCAATTCATATTGCACCACACAACACGTGCAACACACCACAACTTCTGTGGTTTAGCCGGGTAAACCACAGGGTCAGGAGAATGGGCATAGGAGGCACTTCACAGAAATGCTATAAAGCAACAGTTGAAACTGCCACATTAGAGATGACAGGGCAGATGGTTAAAAGCTTGGTCAGAGTTATGTTTTAAAGAGGCTGTTAAAGGGAAAAGAGAGAGACTTTGGCGGAGAGGTAAACGGATTGATTTCCAGAACTTGGGGTCTAGGGACCTGAAAGCACGGCCAACAACGAATGGTGGAACAATTAAAATCAGAGATGTTCAAGGGGCCAGAGTTAGAAGAGCCAGATGTAGGTCTGGGAGCACAAGCATGCTTGATGAATGGGACTTGGTGAGTAAGGACGCGGGCAGCAGAGTTTTGGATGAACCTTAAGCTTACTGATTGCCAGAACATGTGAGGGCACAGGGAGTGCATCTGTTTTATATGATGGCAGAAGTCCAATCCACCAGGAGTGGATCACAGGTACCCACATCCCCTGGGATCCAGCTGAGTCTGGTATTCCACGTTTTCAGTGTGTGTTATGTAAACCAAACTATCTCCACCTTGGAAAGCTGTGAACTCTGTAGCTGCCTCTCCCTTTTTAAGAGAGCCGCAGGTATTTTTAAAAAATAAAGCCGGAATTTTCAGAGATCCACCCAAAGAGAAAGGCTTTTTGTCACTGGCTGTAGTAGCTCTAGAGGTGCCTGACCTTCACTCCTGTCACAGTCGGGGAGGCAGTGATGTAGTACTATTTTCACTGGACAATAATCCAGAGACCTAGGGTAGTTCTCCAGGGACCTGGGTTGAATCCCACCAAGGCAGATGGTGAAATTTGCATTCAGTAAAAATCTGGAATTAAAAAATGTCTAATGATGAGTGTGTAACCATTATTGATCTGGTTCATTAATGTTCTTTAGGAAAGGAAATCTGCTATCCTTACCTGGCCTGGTCTACATGTGACTCCACAGCACTGTTCTTGGGGGATGGGCAATGATGCTATCACGCCCAGTGACGCTCACATCCCAGGAACAAATAATTTAACAGTGGGAGTGCACCAGGAGTACTCTGGGAGCTTTGGGGCAATTGATTGAGGGGTGGGTTAAATTTCAGGATATATCACTATTTTATGATTCCATACTGGGGAGGGGTTAAGAACAGTGAAAGTGTCTAAGATATTAAGCAAATATTAAAATATCCAGCTTGGGTCTTGTGGGCCTTAGGACAGTTAGGAGATAGTGAAGGAAATACTTTTTAAAAAATGACCATGATAGGTAACAAAGTACAACATTTTTATCTATGAATTTTTAAAGCATAGACACAGGAATCTGGAAGCAATAGTTAAAATGGGGCATGTGACAGAATGATGACCAATAATCGTTAAAATAAGGCATGCCTTGACAGAAACCTGGGCCTGGATATGGGTGAGGGGCTGCTCTTGTGAGGTCAGGAAATCTGGAAAACTCATTTCCCAAATATGTTACGGAATTTAGTTACAGAACTGCTTTAACGTTCTTGTGAGGGATTTCCAGCAACAGCCTTGATCCTCTTGAAGGGAGAAATTGTTTCATGAAATTCTGACGACCTGTCAACTACTGCTGCAAATATTAATGGTCTAATGCTGAACACATTTGTATGAAATCCTGCTGTTCACGACTATAACATGGCCATTAATCTGTTTAGTTTAAATGATGCTCTCACTTAATAGGGGACAGAGAGATAGTTTGAATGCATCTAAAGCACCCATCTGCTGGTATGGTCAACAGTTAATTTCTAGGCTGTTATGATGCTTGGGAAACATAAGACGTATCTGCACATGGATCGAAAATCTCAGTTATGTCATAGAACGTTTTAACTTCTCAGGATATTAAAATTGCTTTTCTGCTTCTTCTGCTATTCTGCAAAAGCAGCAGCAAAAAATAATTGTTACTGTACAAATGCATATACTTTACTGAGAAAGATTGTCTCCTTACTGTTATTGTGCTGCATATTTTATAGATACAGAATGGAGTGGCAGTTTATGCAACGTGGACAACCATAGCAACACTACTTAACTTTGCTATTGTACTAACATACAGTGGAAGTATTACAACTGTAACATCTGGTACAGTTTCACTTTCCATCCTGGCCTTTGAAGTAGTTTTATGGTATGTGCAATTTTAATGATTATCCGTATCAATTTATTATTTATCAATTATCTGGTAGTAAAACCTTCATTACTAGAGTTCTCGGTTTTTGTAAGTGAATGGATCACAATGTGTGACTCTAACCCTGAGAAAGCAGAAGGTCCCTAGGATTGCTTTTTTGTCTGTCATGTTCACTTATCACCATTGGGACACCACTACTACAGTGCCCTTGAAATGGGGAGGGGAAATACAGGCAGGATTTCTGACTATTAGTTTAATGCTGAGATTTAAGAAGTTTAAAAGATTGGGTTTTAATGACTTTATAACAGTGAAGAGCTTTCCTAATGGCCTAGTTAGCTATGGAACTGCTGATTTTTGTCAGGCACTGAGATCAAAGCTGAGATGGTTTTCACTATCATCCTGCATAAAATTTCACAACCTTTGCTCAATTTGCAAAACCACAAGATACTTACTGATAATGAAAGCCATTCAGCCCATCTTCTATGTCTATCTAGAACAACCCTACAATTTCTCCCCCCCTCTCCCCCATCGCTACAGCAATTGGTTCCTCAATGATTCTAGAAATTTTGCCTCTACTACACCAGAGGCTCATTCCACATGCTGCTCGCTCTCTGCATGAAGAAGAACAAACTGTTATCTATCCTAAGATTGCCTTTACTAGTTTTGAACCTTGACCTATTCCCATAGTTTGATTTCAAATAATATTCTGGAGTAAACGTTTACAAGTCATTTACTATTTTTTATACATCTATAAGATCACAGCCAGAATTCTCCGGCTGTTCACGCCGGTGGGATTCTCCAGTCCCGCCGGCAGTGCACCCTCACCTGCGGGTTTCCTGCCTGCATGGAGTGACATCAATGGGAATTCCCATTGACAGCGGTGGGACCTGGAAATTTCACCGCAAACAAGCAATGTGCCACCTCCCACCGATGGGAAACATGCAACTGGGAGGCCGGATAATCTCGCCCCACTTCTTCCAAACTGAAAGCCTAACTCTCCAATCTTTCCTTGTAATTCAAATTCATAACATCATGGAACAGCCTTGGCACTTCCTCTGCTGTTTGAAAGTCTCTCCTATTTTTGGATGATGAGAAATGGACACAGTATTTAAGATGTGGTCTGACCAGAGTACTGTACAATTTGGACATGACTTCCTCTAGCTTATGTTCTACAGTCTGGTTCTATAATTCATCATCCTATTAGCTTTGCTGACTGCTGCGCTACCCTGACTTCACATGTTCAGCAAAGAGTCTACTTAGGTTCCCCAGTCTCTTTCAGTTTCATCCTTGGCTACTTCAACACCATTCATGAAATATGTATGTTGTCCAATTTTTATGCCATGTGCAATATGTCTGCTATAAATGTAATCTGCCACTGTTCAGATATTCACATATCTTGTTCTGTTCATTCTAATTTCTGAGATGCCTCTTAATTCCACTGTCCCTCCCAGTTTGGGTATAATCCTGAAATTCAACCAATTTGTATTGAATTCCAGAATCCAAGTCATTAATGTATATTAGAGTAATTGGCCCAACACAGGTCCCTCGAGTACAACTCTCAGTCCTTGCTCTCACCCAGACAGTACTCTTTTAACCAATGCCAGTATACTGCTACATTTTAGCCAGTGGGCCTGATTTTACCATTGCGCTGCGCCTGTTTTCGGGCGTGAAAACCTGGTAAAGTCGGACGCGAGGCAAATAACATGATCCGCGCCTGCGCCGATTCCCCCTTTACCAAGGCCCGAAAATGGACGCTATCGGGACCGCGCCTGAAACAGCCGCGACGGCAATTTAAATGCATTTGTATACATTTAAATTGACTTAATGGGCTGGACACCCAAACTTATCAGTATTTCCCCCTATACCATCGCGTTCGCCCGTCCAGATTCAGCACGAAACAGACATGCTTGGCAAAAGTCTGTTTCGGGTGCTCCAGCTTCTGAAGAGGTAAGTTCAGAGCTTCCAGCGGCTCTCTAACTCAGATCGGTGGTGGAGGGAGATGGGTCATATTGCTCTCTGGTGGGGGTGGGGCGGGGGGAGGAGGAGGAGGGAAACGGGCCAGATGGATCTCTGGTGGGGGGAAGGAGGAGGGAGGCCCGATCGTTCTCTGGTGGGGGAAGGGGAGGAGGCGGGCCAGATTGTTCTCTGGTTCGGGGGAGGAGGAGGGAGGTGGGTCAGATGGATCACTGGTGGTGGGGGAGGTGGGGGGGGGGCAGGCCATGGGGGTTCTGCTGCCACTCTGTGGGCGATCGGTGGGGGGGACGTGGGGCAGGGGGTCACGATCGGTCTGGGTAGCCGGGGGGCTGGGTGGAAATAGGGACAGTAAGAAGTCTCACAACACCAGGTTAAAGTCCAACAGGTTTATTTGGTAGCAAATACCATAAGCTTTCGGAGCAATGCTCCTTCGTCAGATGGAGTGGTCTCTGTTCTCAAACAGGGCACAGACACAGAAATCAAATTACAGAATACTGATTAGAATGCAAATCTCTACAGCCAGCCAGGTCTTAAATGCACAGACAATGTGGGTGGAGGGAGCATTCAACACAGGTTAAAGAGATGTGTATTGTCTCCAGACAGTACAGCTTGTGAAATTGTGCAAGTCCAGGAGTCAAGCTGTGGGGGTTACTGATAATGTGACATAAATCCAACATCCCGGTTTAGACCGTCCTCATGTGTGCGGAACTTGGCAATCAGTTTCTGCTCAGTGACTCTGCGCTGTCGTGTGTCGTGAAGGCCGCCTTGGAGAACGCTTACCTGAAGATCCAAGGCTGAATGCCCGTGACTGCTAATGCCAGTGTCCACATCATGGAAATAGGGAGGCAGTTATGTCATGGCCACAGATGGCCCCCACAGATGATGTGGTAGGGGAGTGTTTTTCAAATTTTTTTTACTGCACATGCGCAGTTGAAGGCTTCAATCGGAGAAGCAGCGTTTCGGGTGCGATAAGCCCCGCCCACAGGCTTGTGCAGCGCGATTCAGAATCGCTGCTTTTTTTTCAGGTTGAGTGCGTATGGGGGCGTTTGAGAACAGCATTTACATGTCGGATCTGAATCACGCCCAGATTCAGCACTTAGAATCAAAATGGTAAAATCAGGCCCAGTATCTTTATTCAATGCTCAATTTTATCCCAGCTGATTTTAGCTGAAGGATCAGTTGGAACTAACCCAAAACAATTGGTGGTGAAATTGACCAAGAATTCTGTTTTACACCCTCTGTGTAATCCATGTCATGTGGATGTTGGAATTAGACTAGCCTACCCTAGACTAGACTAGCCTAGGGGAGTCTAAAGCTAGAGGGCATAGGTTTAAGGTGAGAGGAGAGAGATACAAAAGTGTCCAGAGGGGCAATTTTTTCACACAGAGGGTGGTGAGTGTCTGGAACAAGCTGCCAGAGGTAGTAGTAGAGGCGGGTACAATTTTGTCTTTTAAAAAACATTTAGACGGTTACATGGGTACGATGGGTATAGAGGGATATGGACCAAATGCAGGCAATTGGGACTAGTTTCGGCGTTTAAAAAAAAAAGGGCGGCCTGGACAAGTTGGGCCAAAGAGCCTGTTTCCATGCTGTAAACCTCTATGACTCTATCACTTGGTCTATCGTTACTCACTGCCGAGGGTCATATATTTATTATTAATTTGATTTATTATTGGAAGAATGGGATGATAGTAAATGGTGAGCTGTACCCATACCACGGAGGGAACCAATGCCATCAGCTGAAGAGGGAGGGTGAGGATGAAGAACTGCGTTAAAAGATTCACAGATAATGGATAACAATTAGAATAATATTGCATAGATAGTAACATGAACAAAGCTGTTCTTTTCCTTTATTACAGGGTACTATAGAGCTACAGTATAATTTAATCTTGCTGCTTCATGCCACTATACTTGTGTCAGAGTAACTATAGCAATAATGCGATATAATATATCTTACCACACTGCTGTATTGCCTAATAAATTATTAACGATTTTTATTTTTGCCCACAGGTTCTGTTTAGAAAATCTTTTACTTGATAAGTATGTGCGCTACACACTTACAGTCTATCCGGTCATCATTGTTGCATTGTCAGGATCGTTAGACCAAAATTACAATGCTTTATCTCCAACCAGAAACAACATCTATATTGGTGAGTGTTATGGACAAAATAATTATTGGTAATATATACGAGTGGCCTTCATTTTCTTCTGCATGCCATTTTCATTGGACTAGTTAACGCATTTGGGTAAATTTGTGTGTGTGCACTTTCACTTGTTAAATGAATGATGGAAAGTAGTGCATGCAGGAATTTATCCCAGCCAGAATATCCAAGAATCCTAAAAGGTAATGTACAGAAGAAGTCAGAGATCATTTTCTTGTTGCCAGTATGTATGAGTCATGTCATACCATAGTGGCAACAGCTGAAATGGAACAACTGTTTAATATTCTTCCCTGAAGAATTGCCCAAGAATATTGAGAAAATTAGGTTAGTAGTTAGTGCTCTGGTGTAAAAATTTCCCTCAGGCAATTTTATTTCCAATATTAGGCACAAGACAAGTTTGAAGTTGGCTTCATCTCAACCACAGCAGATGGAAATATTTTGGGACCTTCTTTGAACCATTACTTTGCAGCCCCATCCTGGTATCAACAGGATAAAACCTCACTGTAACATTTATATGTATTCTTCTCTCACACCCCACTTAGCTACTACAAGCCAAATAGTGTGTGATGATTGCACTACATTTCGCACACGGAGACCCTCTTCCTCTGTAGCTCTTTACCAGTTAGTACAAACTAAATAAATGAGAGGATACTCTTCTAATGTTCCTGGTAGGTGAAAAGTGGAAAAACATCCAAGGCCCAATTTTGCATGAACATAAACTCCTCATGTGCTTCTTCAGGGGCTTCATGACTCGCATCATTAGGCCTCAGACTTTATGGGCTGGATTTTCATCTTCAGTTCAGGAACCACGAGTCATATAATTTCCTGATGTCACAGTCCTGACTTTGAAAACCCAGCCCACTCACCCAGTACTTTGGTCTCTGGGTGTTGGGTAAGGGCTGGAGTCGGGCTTTTTGCCTCCTGAGACAGTAATAGAGGCGAGCGGATAGTGAGGCTAGCAGGTTAGAAGGCCACCTCTGTTTACTGGGATATCGGTCCAGTTCAGTTCACGGCTGTTAGGTCATCATCTCTCATGCATCCCCTCTGCCTCTTTATAATCTACCATGCATCCTCCATGCCCATTCACCCAGTATCTACTCGGTACATAACTCATGAGCTATATAATAACACTGGCAAGTTTTTGAAACTTTCATGGAATTTACAAAAAAAAATCAGGCATTCAACATTTTCTTTGAAAAAACCTCCCTTCTTTCATTCTCATAAAACTGTCAATCAAGCACAGCCAGTGAAAGTCTCTTTGAAGAAACTTTTCATCCTCTTAACACCTTCTAATCTTAAACAATTAAGCACACAAAGCATTGAAAAATCACTTCAAAGAAAAATAAATTTATGACAAGCCTATAAAACTGTTACTCAACCAGAACTAGCAGTCTCCTTTATAATAGTGTGTAAACAACTCCCCACCAGACTGAGTCTATCAGTCATTCTTGGAGCTCAGCAGGCATTCATAATGATGCTATCTAGCAAAATTGGTCAGATTTTCACAAAGGAAAAAGATATCCCGCATCATAAATGCTTGGCTGAGCTCCAAGAAAATGCATGTCCACCTCACTAATCACTGGTTATATGACTGCAGAAGGGATGAAAAGCATTGTTAGATTTCCACTCTATTACCTTCATACTGGCAGTCTTTGCCACATTTGCTGCAGTGGAAGACAGTGGGCTGAGAAGGTGCATGATTCACTGTTTTCTCTGGACCGCCTTCTCAACCAGCTGAACTTCTTGTTGCTGCTCACCTTTTCCAATGCCCTTCCAAACAATGACCCTCCAGAGGTCATGGCTGTCGGTGACTGTCCCCCAGTTGTCAATGTCAGCATCCGCCATCTTTATATCTTGCTTGCAGGTATCCTTATGATGGAGGTATGGATGCCCAGGAGATCATGGCCATATCACCATACCAAAAGTCTTTATGTGTGTAGCCAAGCCAGCGCAAATGTTGTTGGCCCAGCAATGAGTGTATGCTGATGGAATTAGCATGCTCCAAGACCTCTGAGTTGATGTCCTTGATTTCCCCAAAAGAAAATGAGAGAGAGGATGGAGGCCCTCTCCAGCAGGAGTTAATTGAAGGATGATCTGCAGCTGAACATGACACTAGTAAAACCATTAGTGCCAGATGCATAAAAGCAGTTTGCCCAGTGAGCCAATGAAGCCACTCATCTTCCTGGCTCTAGATCAGGAAAAAGCTGACTGGTGTGCACACACACACACACACAAATCAACCTCTGAAAAGTCAGTTAGGATGAACTGCTTGCTTTTAGGATTTGTCTGGTGCAAAAAAGAACATAAGGACCAGGAAAGCGAAGGAGAGCATGTAACCCCTGAAGCCTTCCTCACCACTCAATAAGAGGATGCCTGATCTTTGACCTCAACTCCATACTTTCCCATCCTATTCTCAAATGAAAACATTCCAAAAAAATGAGGAGTTTATCATGTCTCCCACCACCACATGAATAGCGATAGAATTAAAACAATGCTCTCTTTGTAGTTTAATCATGTTCTCCTCGCTCGACATTGTATTCATTGTGCAATTGAAATACAAAGTATTAACCCTGATTATTTCTTTTCTTTCCCAGCTGTGCTCCTAGCTGCTGCCTGCACTGCCTTTGCAGCACGCGTTGCTATAGTTACTTGGAGACATTTCAAACGCCCTCTCTGTCAGGACAGTGAGAATTGAGGGCTTTTTTCCTCTGGAAAAGCAATAATGAGCGCATCAAAAACAAAGGGTTCCCTTCAAAAAGTAAAGTTGCACCAGGAAATCCAAGCTGTAACCGATTAAAGGCAAATATGTTTCAAGCAATAGTTCGGACAGTGACGAGATAATTGCTTATTTAAACTCACAGGTTTGTGCTACTTACCCTGCTGTCCATTGCAGTGTTGCACTGATGATGTACATTCATACTCAGTCAGACTCCTCACTTTATCCATGATAGCTTGTCCCCACTTCACCCAGTGAAATGGTTTCCATCAATGAAGAGGGAATAATTCAGTTCTGGCAATCAGATTAATTGAAGTTTGAGGACATTTGTACATTTGGGCCCAACACTTTGCTCCAGGCGGTTGATAATGAATTGTTCTCTGCAGCCAATCAGTGTCTTTATCCTGGCTAAACCCTTTTGATAGCAGCCGAATGAACATCTGCAAAACAAAAGTAAAATACGGCAGATGCTGCAAATCTGAAATGAAAAGAGTAAATGCTCGAAATACTCATTGAGTCGAAATTTCCCGTCGCCCCCGCCATGGGAATTGCAGCGGCTGGGACACAGACCGTGCAAAGATCCATTGAGCTCGAGTGGGATTTTCCGGCCTTGCTCGGAGCACAGCCGTAAAATCCCGCCCGCTGAGTCTGGCATGAGAGAGAAGCAGAGTTAACGTTTCAGGTCAAGGATTTTAACTCTGTTTCTCTTTCCAGAGATGCAGCCAGACTTGCTGAGCACTTCCAACATTTTCATTTTGTAAAATATTTGTGAGTGTTGCTTGGTGCAACAGTGCCCGGGGTACATATTTCTGAAAGTGGAAACATATAAGGCCATTTGTTCAATGGGGTTATGGTTCACTGGGGCTATAAATAGTATTGGGATGATCGGCCTTCAGAACCAATAGCTTTATTTTGATTGAAAACAATTGTAAAAAAAAAATGAAATCACGAATCCTGGAAATCTGAAAATAAAACAGAAAATGGAAAGGCACAGAACTAAGAATTGCAATCCATTTCAGACACTAGCAAACTGACCCTCCTCCCCCCTGTTTTCTGTAGGTTTTTCCTGTTCCCAACAGTTCATTGCTTCCCTCTCCAAATCAAAATGCTAACCTTCTTCACATATTTTTACATATCTGATTGCACTGCTCTGTAGCATACAGCAGTACACAATCTTTACCGAACTTAAAATCCTCCATAAAGAGGATAGGGCCTGGGTGGGATTGTTGTGGGTGCAGACTCAATGGGTTGAATGGCCTCCTTCTGCACTGGAGGGATTCTATGATTCTAAGAATAGTAAATGTGAGGCACAATGGCGCAGTCGTTAGCACTGCTGCCTCACAGCCCCAGAAACCTTGGTTCAGTTCCAGCCTTGGGTGACTGCGTGGAGTTTGCATATTCTCCCCCTGTCTGTGTGGGTTTCCTCCGGGTGCTCCAGTTTCCTCCCACAATACAAAGATATGTAGGTTAGGTGGATTGGCCATGCTAAATTGCCTCTCAGTGTCCAAACATGTGTAGGTTCAGGCAATTAGCCATGGTAAATGCGTGGGGATAAGGCGAAGGGGAGGAATGCTCTTTTGGAGAGTCAATGGGCCAGATGGCCTGTTTCTGCATTGTAGGCATTCTGTGTTTAGTTCGTGGTAATCGCTCTGGCCTACCTTCTTCTGTGCACTATCGCTGAAAGCATGACAGGATTGGAATGTGTCCAGGCAGCTTTCTCAACATCAGAGTTAATCAGACTTTAATTCATATCTGTGGCCTTGATTCTGTTCCTCACAGACTCCCTTTGAGAATAGGATATAATGCACGCAGTGATCATATGACAAGTAAACTAGCAAGCGGTTGCAAGAATGCACATTTGCTGGCAAGTGGGCACAGACCTCCTCCAGTGCAGCCTGGCCTGCTTGGTATCGTTGCATTTGGTCCTTTGCTTCTTCCAAAAGGCTGAAATGAGTGATTCCTACTGGAAAACACATTCATTACAATAATGATGCTTGTGGGGAAATTGAAACGTCTCCTGAGTAGTTTAGCTCAGTAAATTGAGCTCATTAGATCCTCCTAATGATCTTGATATTACTGTGCACTGTAAAGGAACCTCCAAATCACTTTGCAGGCCTTACTATCCATGGACAGTTATTCAGTGGATGTCATTTATGCCGAGGGCCAGAATTCCATTATCAAGGCGAGTAGCTGAATCAGGAGAATCGTCGACTTGGGCAGACCTGCCTCAGTTAAAAGAGCTCTTCTTTGTGCACTTTCATTCCACTGGGTGTCAGAGGCATGATCAACAATGTCCAGGGTGGCCCTTTATGTCAAGCCCATGATGTGGTCATTCGTCTTTGGCCATCAGGGTCCGCCCTGAACCCAGAATCAGATCAGAGGGGAGGTGGGCACTGATAATGGGGAGGGGGGAATCACACCTCGAACTCGATGTAAAGGGCCGTCCTGTAATTGAAATTGTTAATCAACTGATTAGTTGCACTGAAAGAGATCATGGGCCTCCCATAAGAAACTACAGAGATTAATGTTGCCAATTAACCTTGTTTAATGAGGGACCACACAACAGAAAGTTAAGCTCCATAAAACCCAGCCATGCAGATCGCAGCATCCTGGCAGCTTCAACAGGTCCCAGCACTCTGCACTTAGTGAGTGTGTCATAATGTCTCGGTGGCTGGTTTTTACATGTGCGGGCAACCTACCGTGCTTTGTACATTACCTTGACAATGACAGACTGTCATTGCAGATGTGTGTGACTCAGAGGAAGCAGACCAGAAGGGAGATGTGCCATCGGAAATGCACCATACGTGTCAGAATGAAGACAGCAAATGCCAGACACCCCAGCATTCATGCTGCACCACCCTCCCCCACCGCCCCCAGCAACATCTGCCTGTGAACAACCAGATAATCAGGTTCCTGCATGTGGTTGGACATATGTTGCCTCAAATGAAGTAAGAAACTTTACTTGTCCGTGTGCTTTCTTCATTGAATATCAGAGAAGAGGACAGTTCCAGAAAGTGTGGGAGGGATGACACCTCCATTCTGTGACCAGGGTCTTGAGATTCTGATCTAGGAGGTGCAACAAGGGAGGGTAGTACTATATCCAAGAGGAAAGAGGAACTCTCCCAGTGTCAGCAAGTGAGCTTGGCAGGCGATAACAGCCATAGTGAGCACAGCAGGGGAATACCATTGATGATAGATCCAGTGCTGAAAGTAGTTCTATGACACAGTGCTTTCTGGCAAGGGTGAGTTGTTTGACAGAAGCACACAGACGTCCCTGTCACTGTGATAGTTGACAGCTGAATGACCTACATACCCGGAGCACACTTTAAAGATATCTCATCCATTTTTATAGGGGAGGTATGGCCAAGGCAATCATGTAAGTCCATGTAGTTATGGGGTGACATGTGATTGCCCACTGCATTCCACCATCACATTGATGAGCTTTGTTCCTGGATGCAGGATAGGGTAGGCTTACATCAGTCTGTACTTTGTAATTGCAGGAGAAGAAGGTTCACAACATCAGAGAGATAGTCCAGACTGGGGGTGAGTCAATGTGGCTGAGAGCTATTCAATTAGTTGAGATGACATTGGAGATTGCCAGCATGTCTGCCCTCTGAGCTCAATATCGGAGACGATGAATCACCCATGGAAGGTGCCAAAGGCAATTTTGAGCATTATGCCAGTTGAAAGGACTAATAATCACACAAATTTAAAAATCACATTAGCTGCTTTGAGAGAAACCAGAGGTTTTTATTAAAGTCAACCCAGATAAGCGTCAAGGCCCTTAGTCTGACGGAATTCATTAAATTAGACATCTGGAAATGGGAGGAGTGATTGATATCCACAAACACAGACACAAACTGGGACACCAGGGATAACTTGTAACAATAATGAATTAGCTAACATGCTTAGTCTTCATGGTGATTGGATATTACATTAAGCAAGTGTGTGGTGGTAGTGATTGGTGTTTAACATTTGTATCTTATGCATGATGTAACCTAATAAATAGTTGTACGTGGATCGAGATAACTCCTATACCTTGATTGGCGTTAAATTCTTGTAATTGAATCTGAAACTATATCTGCTTGTGTATTCCTGAATTCTGTATTCCAGCTGACTGCAGCTGACCTTCCAAAGTGCTATGGCTGGAGAATAAACCACCATTGTGAAACACTCTGTGACTTTGTCTGGCTACTTGAAGGGATCAAAGTAGTAAATATTAACAGGTGGAACATCAAAGAAAGCTCCACAACACCAATGGTAGCGATGATGCGCTCAGTGCACAAAGCAGATTAGGAAGTTGGTTTGAAGGTGTGTTGCATGATAAGGGTTCTGCTAAAATGGTTGAAGGTACTGGTCTAGAACCGGACTTGCTCTCAAAATATCCAAGCCTTATTCAAACTACATCCATTTGTGCATCTCACTGATCCCATTGATGCTTCCTTTTACAACACCACAAAATCTTCCTCCACCATGGACAGATTTTCTGAATTAATTTATGGGATGTGGGTGTCACTGGCTTCTATTGCCCATCCCTAAATGTTCTTGAGAAGATAGTAGTGTACTGTCTTTTTGAACCGCTGCAATCCCTGTGGTGTATGTACACCCACAGTGCTGTCAGGAAGATCCAGGATTTTTACCCAATGACAGTGAAGGAACAGCAATATATTTTCAAGTTAGGATGGTGAATGGCTTGGAGGGGAACCTTCAGGTGGTGGTGTTCACAAGTACCTGCTGCCCTTGTCCTTCTAGATGGTAGTGGTTTTGGTTTGTAAGGTGCTGTCTAATGAACCTTGGTGAGTATCCGCAATGCATCTTGTCAATGATACACATGGCTGCTGTTGTTTGTCCATGGTGGAGGGAGCGAATGTTAGTGCAAGAGGTGCCATTCAAGCAGGCTGCATTGTCCTGGATGGTGTCAAGCTTCTTGAATGTTGTTGGAACTGCAGTCATCCAGGTAAGTGGAGAGTATTCCATAACTCTCCTGACTTGGGCCTTGCAGATGGTGGAGAGGCTTTGGGGAGTCAGGAGGTGAGGTACTCACTGCAGGATTCTAAGCCTCTGACTTGCTCTTGTAGCCATAGTGTTTATATGGCTAATCCAATTCAGTTTCTGGTCAATGGGAACCCCCGGAATGTTGATAATGAATGATTTAGCAATGGTAATGCCATTGAATGTCAAGGGGCGATGGTTAGATCCTCTTTTGTTGGAGATGGTCATTGCCTGGCACTTGTGTGGCATGAATAAAAGCAAATTACTGCAGATGCTGAAATCTGAAACCAAAAGAGAAAACACTGGAAAATCTCAGCAGGTCTGGCAGCATCTGTAAGGAGAGAAAACAGCTGACGTTTCGAGTCCAAATGACCCTTTGTCAAAGCTAAAAGGCATAGAAAGTGGGAAATATTTATACTGCACGGTGAAGGAATGAAAGATGTGTCATAGCCATAGAAACCAGGGGAAAAGACAGTCTTTGCCCTTGGTTTCTGTGGCTATGACTCATCTTTCATTCCCTGCAGTATAAATATTTCCCACTTTCTATGCCTTTCAGCTTTGACAAAGGGTCATCTGGACTCGAAACGTCAGCTGTTTTCTCTCCTTACAGATGCTGCCAGACCTGCTGAGATTTTCCAGTGTTTTCTCTGTGTGGCATGAATGTTCCTTGGCACTTGTCAGCTCAAGCCTGAATATTGTCCAGGTCTTTCTGCATTTGGACAGGGATTGCTTCAGTAGTTGAGGAGTTGTGTTGCTTTTGTATTACTCTAACACCATGAATATCTGACTGGTGGATCTCAAATAATGGTGCTGAACATTGTGCAGTCATCAGTGAACAGCCCCACTTCTGACCTAATGATGAAATGAAGGTCATTCATGAAGCAGCTGAAAATGGTTGGGCCTAGGACACTACCCCGAGGAACTCTGAAAATTCAGAGCCTTCACCCTGCACTGCTCTGAGTGTCCAATATATAGTAAGAAGTCTCACAACACCAAATTAAAGTCCAACAGGTTTATTTGGCAGCACAGGTTTTCAGAGTCTCAGGCTCCTTCTTCAGGTGAGTGAGGAGTTGTGTTCACAAACAGGGCATATACAGACACAAACTCAATTTACAAAATAATGGTTAGAATGTGAGTCTTTACAGGTGTGGTGAACCATTGTTGGTTACCACCAGGAGTGCTGAGCCATGGTCTGGCCAGTACTATGAGTCTGTAGATATGTTACTGTTGGAGTTAGGGTTGGGCTGTTCTACCTGTTAATATAGTCCTATGGTACACCCCAGTTGGCTCCGCCTCCTGGGAGAGGTATAAAGGTCACTGCTCTGCCTGGTGACCCCTTAGTCTGGGATTGTATATTAGATATAGTAGCTCCGTTATTGTTGGCAATAAAAGCCTTTATTTCCCGGGTACATCCTGCCTCCCGTGTGATTTATCACACATCAATTTTATTGCCAACAAGTAAATTCTTTTTTGAAAAAAAAACAAAAGAAAACATGGAGCAAATGCTGAAACCCGAACGGCTTACGTTGGACCCACGTGTGGCGGGAGCATCGAACACTTTCAACCACTGGTTGAAGTGTTTCCAAGATTACCTCGACGCCTCCACAGCGGTCACCGACGACGCCGACAGACTCCGGGTCCTCCACGCGAGGGTAAGCGACGCTGTATACTTAGCGATCCGTGAGGCCCCCGACTACAAAGGGGCCCTCGAGCTTCTCAAGAAGCGATACAACAAACCGTCGAATGAGATCCATGCTCGACACCTTCTAGCCACTCGACGGCGGCAGCCCGGCGAAATGACGGAACAGTACGTGTGTGAACTTCAGCAGCCAGCCAGAGCCTGCAACTGCAAGTCAGTGTCGGCAGCCCAGTACATGAGCGACTTAGTTCGAGATGCGTTCGTGGCGGGAATCGGCTCGTCGTACATCCGCCTTCGGCTGTTGGAGCAAGGTAACCTCAATCTCACTAAAACCATAGAGTTAGCTGACACTCTAGAAATGGCCTCCAAAAGTCTGGAGATGTACCCTGACGACCGCGTGGGGACATTGTGGCAGGGGCAGCCGCAGACTCCACTTTATTCAGCGGGACCGAAAAACTGCACGATTGCGTTTCCAGCCTCGGACCTGACGACGGCAGCAGCTCCAGGTGGCCCGCGGTGTTACTTCTGTGGGGGGGGTGAAACACCCTTGGCAGCGATGTCCAGCTAAAGCGGTGTTGTGCTCCGCCTGCGGCAAGAAGGGACATTATTCCAAAGTATGCCGGACCAAACCTCCCTCCAAAAACAGCAGTGCGGCGTGTGACTCCCCGAA
Organism: Mustelus asterias; assembly: GCF_964213995.1. NCBI lineage: Eukaryota > Metazoa > Chordata > Chondrichthyes > Carcharhiniformes > Triakidae > Mustelus > Mustelus asterias. The sequence continues at coordinate 113,972,242 of NC_135807.1, read as the reverse complement.
GCCGGCCTCCTTGGCTTCTGCGTCTTCGAGGTCTTCCACCACGTGCGATTCCAGGACATCGCCATTCCTAACGACAGAGTCGCAAGACACGTGTGACCTGCAGGGGCCGCAGGTTTTGGCGCCATCGTCCACGTGCGACCTATGGGGGCAGCCATTTTGGTCGGCACCGACCGCGAATGACCAGCAGGGGCCGTCATCAACCATCTCAGCTGCCTGCAGTTGCACCCACGAACCAACGGTGGCGTCAATCATCCTGGACCAGGCCAAGCCTCACAGACTCGACAAGTCCATGATGGACATACAGGTAAACAGACGCCAGATTTTTGGGTTCATGTCACACTATCTGTAACTCCCACAACTTGCATGGGCTTGCAAAATCTCACTAACTATCCTGGCTGGAGACAATTCATATCTCTTTAACCTGTGCTTGGCCCTCTCTCCACTCACATTATCTGTACCTTTAAGACTTGATTACCTGTAAAGACTTGCATTCCAATCATTATCTTGTAAATTGTGTTTGTATCTGTATATACCCTGTTTGTGAACACAACTCCTCACTCATCTGAAGAAAGAGCCTGAGACTCCGAAAGCTCGTGCTGCCAAATTAACCTGTTGGACTTTAACCTGGTGTCGTGAGACTTCTTACTGTGCTTACCCCAGTCCAACGTTAGCATCTCCACATCATGTCCAATATATACCATTGTTGAGATATTTCATGCAAGCCAATTTTCAATATTTAAAAGGAAGTTTTAATCTCGAATTTACACAGAACTCTGAGTCAATTTGTTAAAGGGGCAGAGATTCTGCCTGTTTCTCTGGTCCTTTATACCTAATGCATGGGCACAAAGGGGGTGTAATAGACACAGGAATCGGTTTCATTGCTATCTTTTCATTGCCTCCTGCAATGAATCTACAGAGAGTGATGACACATGACAGCATTATATTTTCTTCAGAGGATGTTATTCTCTGTGGTGTGCAGCTTTTCTTTTCCTTCCTATTTCGTCTGATACAAGGTCAGTCCAATGGCATTGTGTTACTGTTTGGCAACATTGTGCAAGCTTGGCCCATTTATAGATTCTTCTAATGTTGGATAAAGAAGTCCATGATTTAATGGGTTACTGCTGCCATTGGGTGAGTGGAGGCCAGCTCGTTTATACTTTCTTGTTGATTATCTGAGATCCACAAGTCAGATATTCATGGTGTTAGAGTAATACAAAAGCACCATTTAGTTTGCCTCTTTCCTACAAAAGAACTGAGATAAAGGTCCCCACCTGTAAACATTAAGTTATCTTTCCCAATTAGATGTCAATTGTCCTACTCTGTATGTTCAGCATTTTTTATTCTTTCGTTAGCTGAGGACTACATTTGCCACTTTTGTCTCAATGTATCATCTGAAAAATACAGCGAGTCAGTTGCTTTTATTATTCTTTCATGGGATGTGGGCATTGCTGGCTAGGCCAGCATTTGTTATCCATCCCTAATTGCCCACAAATTGAATGGCTTGCGAAATCAATTCGGAGGACATTTAAGAGTCAACCACATGTCGACTCTTAAATGTTACATGTAGCCCAGACCTGGCAAGGCTGATATATTTAAGGACTGTTGTGCCTGCTAATTCTCAGATACTTTCGACCAGTTTGCTTACTCTAAGGTTTTACCCCGGTGTTCTTATTTGCAAGATGGACAAAGGACAAACACAAGTAAAGGTTCAACAAGTTTATTAATAATAACACTATTAACCCTTAAATTACCCACATAAAACAAGAGGATACCCCAGATTCGAGTATACTACCCGTAAAGATGGTTTGGTTGAACTGCAGGCCCGATTCTCTGAGTCCCTCTGGTCCGTCGTCATGAAGGTGAGTCTCGATGGCAGCTTCTTCCTTCCTTCCTTCTTCGGTCATTCTTCCGAATGGGCAAGGCCATCTCCTTAGTCGAATCTTCGCTCCTGTGTGTCTCCAAGTGTGTCCCTTTATCCCCCAGCCTGCTTGCCTTTCCAGAAACTTCTCTGGCTTCCGGCCAATGAGGTTCCAGGAGGGGGTTCCAATACCCAGTGGGTTTCTTGATGTCTGCCTGACAGGCCACCAGGGTCCGCCCCCCAGGTGTCCCATCTCCATGCTGTTGCTTACGTATAACTTGTTATCAGATAAGGTATCTACAGGAACTCTTGGTGATAGAAAGTCTGGCCCGATCTGGGCTTCTAACATAGGCCGGTGCATTTCAATGAGGTGCAATGATCTCCTGCTAAGTCTCGATAGATTGTAACGACCTTTGATGGGTGGTTGATGGGTCAGGCGCAGACACGTTTGTGTATTTGTACAATTGGCCTGCCTGAGGTTTGACTGTGTTTGATTTTAATATGCCCAATTCTTTAATTTAGGATATCCAATTTTATCAGCCTTAAAACTAGGCCCTGTTTATATCACCACCGGACATTGCTTGTGCAAAGTTGACCCTTGACTTGATGCATTTTAAAAATGGGGAAAACCAGGATGCAGAATGATCATTCCCTCAATGATAGTATGTTTCTGATATTTGCTCTCTCTGAGACTAATTCACTGGCACCAGCAGAGAAAAAGATATTTAAACCACAGATACCCTATAATCATTAGAGCAAGAAACTTGCAACTACACAACATGCAACAATCCCTGCAAATTCCTACACATGTTTTCTGTAATGTGATTTGCTGCAAAAATATCACAATTTTGCACAAAAAGTCTTGGTGGGAGAGAAAAGGCCGTCTCACTGAGCATAATTGCTTGCTGCAATAAATCCCTTGCCTCGTTATTTTAAGTAAAAGTGGGACTTACTCCCCAGAGCACTTCTTTCGAGAATTTGATTTCAATAAAAATGATTGGTATTGTCCATATTTTAAAAGTGTGCAGTTAACAAGAAAATTGCTTTGTATCCATGATCAAAATGCCAACATTAATGGAACCAACCTTTCAGCAATAAGTCTTGCGCCACCAATCAAGCAATCAAGCACCTTTCTTGAAATTACAGGAATGACATTTTCAGGTAGAGAACCGATAAGCAGGTTAGCATGCTTTCAATTAATACATTATAAAAAACCTAATCTTTTTATTTTTTCCAACCAAATGCTTTATTTAAACTTTCTTTAGGCTCCAATGCATCCTCCATTTTTGTTGTTGTTTAAGGAAGTTTAAACTGTAGCTTATCTTAACGTCCCATGATCATTATTTACAGCATTTTTTTTAGGTTTGGCAGCAGTAATTTGATTTCTTGGCTGGTAAAGGATGATGCACCAGGAGAGTGGGCAGAAGATGAATGTCAGAGGATGTTTTGTGTGAAGTGTGATCCTTCTTATCTGTTGGCTTAGATATTTCATTATTGCAAGTCAGACCAATCGGCAATGAAGATTACATATTTGTACAATGGCACACACTAAAGTTTTCAGGTTTCTTGGTCCAGGGAAAATTGGGGCTTGGGTGCTGAATTGGTCAAACACAACAGAAACTGAAATAAATGGATTGGAAAAGAAGTGGGAACTTTTTAAGTATGACAAAGTTAGGGTACTCCCATGCCTATAGCAGTGATAAAATCAGGGATCCTGTACAAAATGTCTTCTTGATTTGATTTGATTTATTATTGTCACATTTATTGGTATACAGTGAAAGTATTGTTTCTTGCACACTATACAGACAAAATATACCATTCATAGAGTACATAGGGGAACAGGAAAGGATAGGGTGCAGAATATAATGTTACAGTTACTTTTGTCGTTTTTTTCCCGACAGAAGAATGTGGAAGAGAGCATGTGCGTGGGGTGCTTGATGCTGGCTGCTTTTCTGAGGCAGCGGGAAGCGTAGACGGAGTCAATGGATGGGAGGCTGGTTTGCGTGATGGAGTGGGCCGGGAATGAGTTGCGATAAATGACAAAAGCAAACCTTAAAAAAACGTTAAACATTTCAGCCATGAAATTTGGCAGAGGCTCTGTTGTAACTGATGGGAGACTGGCAGAAACACGAGAGAAATGATCATTTTCAGTGGTTTACAGTATTTTTCTGGGGATTTCAGAGTTATGGAACAAGACTATGGAATTGCTTCTGGATTTGTAATAGCTCACTGCCACTAGTGCAAGATCAAATAAGTTCATGTAACTAGTAAATACAGAGTGAATACACATGTTTACCCAGTGCCATTGTCTTCTCGCTGATCAATTTCTTCTTCCATTGCAAAGTCCCTTTGATTTGCTGAATTGCAGAACCATGTAGAGCTGAGGTCTGGCATCTGATGAACAGAGAGCTCAGCTAGCTAGCTGATCAAATTACTGTTTTTTTCTAATGTTGCTCTCATTTTGAAAATGACTTGTACAGGAAAGAAGACAGAAGAATAACGCAAGGTTAAAAAAAAATTGGAGGTTAAAAAAGGGGGAATTGCTCGAATACTTGTTGGAAGAAGAGGATGTAATAGGTTAATCTTGGGTTGGAGCCAAGCATTCTGGCCTCTGATTCAGAAGGTTTAGAGTTCAAGGTTCACTCCATGGATTTGACCATGTAATCTAGGCTACTATTTCAGTGCAGTATTGAAGTGGCATCTTTTTGCTGAACTGTTAAATCGAGGCCACATCTGCATTCTAAGCCACAAAAATATCCCATGGCTCTCTTCAAAGAGTAGGGAAGTTCTCTCAGTTTCCTAGTCAACATTTCACCTTCAAACAATGTCAGCAGAACAAATTACATTGTCATTTATCTCATTGCTGTTTAATTAGACCTTGCTGTTCACAAATTAGCCATCACATTTTCCTACATGGGGGACCATTACTGGACTGGTAATCCAGAGAAGCAGGGCAATGCTCTGGGGACATGGATTCAAATCCCACCATCGCAGATGGTGGAATTTGAATACAATTTTTTAAAACCTGGAATTAAAAGTTAATGTTGACCATTATACCATTGTTGATTGTTGTTCAAAACCTATCTGGTTCACAAATATCCTTTGTGGAAGGAAATCTGCTAGCCTTACCTGGTCTGACTTATATGTGACTCCAGACCCCCGCAATGTGGTTGACTCTTAAATGCCTCTGAACTGGCCTAGTAATCCCTTCAGTTTAATGGGCAATTAGGGATGGGCAGCAAATGTTGGCCCAGTCAGCAATGCCCGCATTTCATAAATGAATTTTTTTTAAAACCGCAACAGTGACTACATTTCAAAAGTAAGCAATTGGCTGTGAATAATCCGCCCACCCCTCCTCCCGCAGCAGGTTCTTCGGTCCCACCGAAGGCAATGGTATTGTGCATGGATCACCAGCCAGCCAATGGTGTCTGTTGCCAGAAAACTCACTACAGGGGTAGAGAGGGGGTGGTGGTTGTGGGCAGGACAGAAAGAATAAAAGGAAAAAAGAACAAAGGAATAGAGAAATTGGTTACACGTATACGAGGCATTTATAATTGTAATTCTTGTGTTTATGGACTTTATTTTCAATGTTGTAGCCATGGCCCTGATGCCCAGATGATTACCAACTGCCAACACCACAATGTAATCTTCAGATGTAAATGCCCCAATTGGGTTGACAGTGAGCTCGATGCCCAGTTAGCTGCCTGCAGAGCCTGAGTGGTGAAAGCAGACAGCAGCCACGATGAGCCTGCTGCTGCCTTGCAGAACAGAGGAGGCAACACATCAGAAGACCAGCAGTTTCATGGACACAAAAATGGGCAACTAAAAGTTAGTGTGCCTGGTCTGGTATAAAACCTCCTGATGCCAAAACATTTCTCCTCATTCAAAAAAAAATCACTCAATTAGTCCCCACTTTGAACCCTACAGCTGTCCACCAGACTGTTCAGTTTAGCAATTTACAAATTGAAAATTGCTTACCTGCCCTCTCCAGCCTGTTAACAAACTCAGCAAGGAGCTTGTTAACATCCCATTAACTGGAGGCAAGCAAGTTCCCAACTCCACTCTCCCCCCAACACCAAAGCACATCCTGGAGGGGTCGGGACATGGACACGCCATCAGGGATTGCTATTTTCAAAGCACGCCCGCTCTTATCCTCACCCTCACGGGGTGATCGAAAATTCTAGTAATCATATCGAGGTAATTCTTGATGAGTTATTATCTCACTAATTATCTCATTAACACGCGAGTCAAAAACAAGGAAAAGCAGGTCCAGTGAGGTCGAAAGCAAAGTGAACAATCACCTTAAACTGATGCATGATGTGTACCTTAAAATGCTAAACGTTTACATCAATTTCAGATTTTAGCAGATTATTTTGCATTGGGGTCAGAAAACTGTGGGTGCAAGACCCATATTGAGCGGATGGAATATCATCTTCAGATGGATTCTGATGGTTGAAGTGAATGATAAAGCACAATTTGAAGAACAGAAAGACCTCCTGTCCACCACCACACATCTCAAACAGATAATTGGTTAAGCATTTCATTGCAATGTGCAGAAGGTTACTGCTGCATTGAGCTACATAGCAGTATTGGCTGCATGTAATTCATTCTGTAAAGTCCTTTGAGATATTTTGTTGTATGATTGAATATATATAATTATAATCCCTATCTTTAAAGAATTGATTTGTTTTGTTTCCTGTCATTGCATTCAGCATGTACTATCCATCTCTGTTGAACTGAAATGTTTTGCTCTGACTCTCATAAAGAATAATATTAACGCACCACTCCTGGGGCAGAAAATGCCTCCGAGTGAAAATCTTTTCATCAACATTTATTATATTGACAAAAAAAAAGGATATCTCGAAAGAATCAGACAACCATTGAGAGCTGTGCCTCTCAGGAAACTTCTGGATTTGGGGGAAAACAGCAGGAGAGCTGTTATTGTAGATATATTGGTTTAAAATCAGCACCAGCCTTCATTGTGCTTCAGTGATGACTGCCACCTAAAGATGGGAACTAGTAATGGAATAGTCTCACTCTGGCAATCTAAACATGTGTTGTGTTTGCTACCTGCTCTACTGCATAACGTTTGAATAAAGAAATGAAAAATTGTTCTCTGTCATTTGTATTTTCTCTCAATGTGTCAGCCAGTTAGCAAGGAAGTGTAGCCTTTCATTTTTGACAAATGAATTATATCTCATACGGTGTAACCTATAGTTGGAAAAGTGTGTAGTAGTTTAACTGAGGTAAATGAATGGGTGTATTCCATTTTGTTTTGCATGCTTTCCACTAATACAAAACTGTCTAGACAATTTTTATGAACCAGTTCATATCACTTTATTGCAAATGGAAAACTGGCTTGTTATCCATAGATTTAAATTTTTGCTGGATTTATTGATTGCAATGTCAAAGTATATTTTATAAATATAACTGAGAAAGAAAAATATTAAGAATAGCTTTTCTATTCTATTTTTTCCCGTTCTTGTGATTGATTTACACTGCAACCCCTCCCTAGCAGAGACCGATCGATGGTACACAAATGGATAAGGTACCAGCTGTTTTGTTCATTTGCATCTTCTGTGAGGAGGTGCCTGGATCAATGGAAACATACCATATTCTCAAGCTTCGGATCACTGATGTGATTTTAACCACTTCCCCCTCCCACTATAAACTTGAAAATGGTCAGACTGTCCCATTTATGCAGAGTCACCATCTGCTCCATCGTTGATTTGATTTGATTTATTATTGTCATATGTATTGGTATACAATGAAAAGTATTGTTTCTTGCGCTATACAGACAAAGCATACCATTCATAGAGAAGGAAAGGAGAGGCTGCAGAATATAGCATTACCATCACAGCTAGCGTGTAGAGAAAGATCAACTTAATATAAGGTAGGTCTGTTCAAAAGTCTGATGGCAGCAGGGAAGAAGCTTTTCTTGAGTCAGTTGGTACATGACCTCAGACTTTTGTATTTTTTCCCAGCGGAAGAGGATGGAAAAGAATATGTCCGGGGTGCATGAGGTCCTTGATTATGCTGGCTGCTTTTCCGAGGCAGCGGGAAATGTAGACAGAGTCAGTGCATGGGAGATTGGTTTGCGTGATGGACTGAGCTTCGTTCATGATCTTTTGTAATTTCTTGTGGTCTTGGGCAGAGCAAGCTGTGATACATCCAGAAAGAATGCTTTCTATGGTGCATCCATAAAAGTTGGTGAGAGTCGTAGCGGACATGCCAAATTTCTTTAGCCTCCTGCGGAAGTAGAGGCGTTGGTGAGCTTTCTTAACCACAGCATCGGCATGGAGGGACCAGGACATTGGTTGATACCATCATTGGTAGGGTCCTGAGAAATTCTGCCAAAGCTCCTGCCAAATTTTGGTGGGTAGTCATTTCTAACAATAAGTCGTGTTCCTGAATGCAGTTTTGAAATACACATGGACGGCAGCACTCTGCCTGTTGGTACTGCTGTTGGGCGGCCTGACCAGCAATCATTAAAGGAAACTATTCCCAAAGCAGCCCCAAAAAACATTTAACCTTGGCTTTCTTGTGATGTCTGACGTCCACTCCCCTCAAACTACAAGTTGCCTTGGAATGACATATTGTCACAATTTACCAGCAACTGATGCCATGCCACAAAGTGGCTTAGGCGATTTTCTTATTCATGGGATGTGAGGGTCAGTGTTATTATTGCCCATCCCTATTTGCCATTGAACTGAGTGACTTGCTAGGCCTTTTGAGTCATATGGAGTCACATGTAGGCCAGATTAGGTGAGGATGGTAGGTGCCTTCCCTAAAGGCTATCAGTGAACAGGTAGGTTTTTATGACAATGGTTTCATGGTCATCATTAGGCTTTTAACTCAGGATTTTTATTGAATTCAAACCAGTGACACCAGGCTGAGGTCCTTAAGTGGCCACTTAAGGGCCTCAATTAGCCTCCAAGTAGGAAGGCCCACTTTGATTCTTTCCACCTCAGACTTAATTGCTACAGTTGGGATAGTAAGGGGCATTCTACCTTGAGTCGTCACACCCCATTATATGGTTCTCCTGCCCCTGCCTCCCAGCCCACTCCCAGGTGGGGCATTAAATTCTTCCCCTGATGTCAACTCTGGTTCTTTTGCCAATGACCTTAAATCAGTATTCTTTGGTTGCTGACCCTTAGGTTAGGTGGATTGGCCATGCTAAATTCTCCCTCAGCGTACCCAAATAGGCACCAAAGTGTGGTGACTAGGGGAATTTCACAGTAACTTCATTGCAGTGTTAATGTAAGCCTACTTGTGACTAATAAATAAATAGACTTCTGCCAGCGAGAACAATTTCTCCTGATGTGCTCTTATCAAAAACAAAGATGGTTCTGAACACCCTGATCAAAACTCTACTTGGCCTTTTCTGCTTCTCCAGTCTCCCCACAACTGATGTCCCTCACCCTTGTACCATTCTACTAAATAATATCCACATCTTCTCAAAGATGTCGATGTTTTTAAAATGTGGTGTTCTCTCAACTTGTCCTGTCACCTTCAAAGATTTTGATACATCTATCCATGAAATCTCCTTTCCCTTTGAAATTGTACTATTTAATTCATATTACCCTTCTCACCCTTCATAGGAAAAGGAGTAGGTTACCCCTTTGAGCCTGTTTCATTATTCAGTGCGATCATCAAAGAATCATAGAATCCCTACAATACACAAGGAGGCCATTCAGCCTCTTACTCCGCTGGTCCCCCTGACACTAAGGGGCAAGTTTTTTTTAAGCAGGGCCAATCCACCTAACTCGCACATCTTTGGACTTTGGGAGTTAACCAGAGCACCAAGAGGAAATCCACGCAGACATGGGGAGAACATACAAACTCCACACAATCACCCG